>NW_020524216.1:12500-64391 GCF_003368295.1 Carassius auratus
GTGGTCTGTACAAATCAAACCAGACAGTTCCATTCCCTAAAAAATGTTGTTCTTATTACCAAACCCGCTATTTACAATCACTGACTAGACATATGCTGCTGTCAGGGAGCTTTCCCACATGGTTCAATTTAATAGTGAAAAGCAGAATGTGATATTATGAATAATGGGATGTAGCTGTCATTACAAAATGGTGCACTTTTCAAGTTTGATGTATTCTGGATGTTGTTTTAAAGGTGCTATATGTAAGTTTTTTACTCTACTAAACCATAAAAATACCATAATATGTTTTCAGATAAGAAACATGCTATTTTAACCCTCTGAAGTCTAGTGGGATTTGGGGGCCTGGAAAAATTTTGACATGCCTTGACTTTTGTGCTTTTTTCAGTTGCTTATAAATACCTTTTTATAATTTTTCTTTATTTTATAAATGCACAAAGTTTTGTTGTTATTATGTGTGTACACAAATAAAAGTAAACTCTTTACAGGTTCGATTGATGTATTGCTCTTATCTGTACGATCAAAACTGAAAGTATAATTTAAGTTCTTTTCAGGGTTATCAGGAGAAAATGCCTCATAACGCATATACGAGGGGATCGACTCCAGAGGGTTAACATATTTAACAAATACTGCTTAATGTAACAAAATGGTTTTCCACAGACATAAACTTTAAAGCATTTCATCCAGGTCGCCAGTAGCAAACAATGGAGCACGGACAAACTAAGTAATTACACAATTTCAAGCATTTTTATCTGCATTATGTATATTTTTTTGTTGTTGTTGTTGTTTTTTTTTTTTTTTTTTAAAAGGTTCATAGCAAATCAGCGCATATTAGACGATACTGAAAAAAAATAAAAAAAAAAATAATAATATATTATATATATATATCGGCAAACCGATATATCGGTCGGGATCTAGTGAATAATACTGCAATATTTTGGATGATATTGCAGTTAGCAATTATTCATTATTTTTGTTTATTTTACAACCACATCCATATATACCAAATTACATATTGTGTAATTAGGAACCAGAGAAAGAAATCCCTGTATGCTTAACCGTGCTGATTCTGAATTCTGAAAAGTAAACCTACATCAACCTGATACTGTCTCCCTGAGTTGTGACTGATATCCTGTAGCGAATGCAACATATCATCAGCTAACTAAGTCATCCCTATCTCTTTTGAACAAACACTGAATACTTGTCGATAAAGTTAACTTGCGATTTAGCCTAAAGGGAGCGCATCTGCTCTCCCTCAAGCCTGACAAAAGCACATTCATCATCAGGCAGACTGGGATGTTAAGCCAGAGTCATGGGCGCATCTATCAAATCTTAGAGGTGAAAGATTAAAGGGGTGGCTGCCAACTTGCCTCATGGTCAAACACAATTCTGAATTACAAAATGGCCCCCCGCAGCTAAAGAAAAAGGGATCACATATGTTTGCATGTAGGTTTGTTTAGGTTTGCAGGATTGTGAGGGGCATTGCAGCATCATTTGATGTATGATATGACTTGAAGATACACAGCTGTGAGGCCATTATATCCGCTATTACAGTACAAGCAAACAAGGATAGGAAACAATTTTCTTTTCCTTTCCAATATGCTGTGATGCATGGATGCTGATTAACAGGCCGTTCATTCCCGCAGTAACTCAGGTCAGCATTATTGAGATATATAAGTGTTGTGCCTAGTGGCAAGATCAAAAGTGAGAGACACAGAAAAGACAAACAATAAACAAGAACAACCTCTCGTCTTGTGAGCTTGCATGTTCATTAAATCTATCCTGAATGTCCTCGATGAACTTACTAGTTGCTCATGGGAGTCTTTGATGAGGTTCTGCATATTACAAGAATCCATCAACAGAGCTGAAAGGAGATGTGGCCAAACAGAGATGGCGAGGATGATAATAAAAAATATGGCTATTCCTTTAAATATCAAAGGCACAACACAGTAAATAAAGAGCAAAATCCTTTTACTTTCTCATAAGGATTCAGTCCATCCACATTATTTTACTAAATGGTTGGAATTAAAAGTGGTGCTTGTTAATTGCATTTGTTCTAATAATACTTAATATTAAATCATATATTAAATATTTTTAGTATAAGTTTTATAATATATTGAATATGAAATAATAATATTACAACATTAAAAAGCATGTGAAAATTATTATAGAAGAGGTATGTATTGAATTTGGGTGGTTTTCTGCATGGAATATGTTTCCAGAAAGCTTTTTAAAGGCAAACTGCACTCTCATTTCCTATTACAAAAACTGATCAGTATCATTACTAATTGATTGATTTGATATTGATTTATATATATATATATATATATATATATATATATATATATATATATATATATATATATATATATATATTTTTTTTTTTTTTTTTTTTTTTTCTTTTTTTTTTTTTTTATAAAATCCTTTTGCAACCCAGAATTGCACATTTCCCCTGCTTCTGAGAAATGCCAGATATGAAAGGCATATTAAATAAGCAAAGACAATATGATGTCAAGTAATAGGCATTGTATGCTTTCATTCCAGTGTAATTAATTAATAGCAAAAAAGCATTAAAGTTCTGATCACAGCCCATTTAGTTAAGCTTGAATTACCAAGGCCTTCAAGAGACAGACCGATTACTTATTTGTCAGCCTAAAAAGGCATCATCCAACATGTAATTATTAATTTAAAAAGCTATTTTCAATTTGTAATGTTATTGTGTAACTCACATCAAATGTTTTCACCATGTACACAACAAAAAGAGTATTTGACATTAGAGTCACAATGCAAATGATTGAATCCTCAAATATTCATTTTCCTCTGTTAGGAGCAAAAAATTGCATTTTAGATGATGACAGAATTTCTCTTTAAGAGTGAAAATGTATGAGCAAGTAACAGGATTGCACCGTGAAGCCAAACACAATGTTGAAGCCGCATTTGCAGATTTCACAATCAAACATGTAGCATTTTTTTTTTCACTCTGCAAGAGACAACCAAAAGTTATTATTTTCTCCATGTTGAAGAGATGACGTGATGCACAACACCAATGTTGGTAACACTTTAGAATAAGGTTCCATTAGTTAATGTTAGTTAACTACTTTCGTTAACATGAACTAAGCAAGAACAATCCTTCTACAGCATTTATAAGTCTTAGTTCATGTTAATTTCAACATTTACTAATGCATTATTTAAATCAAAAGTTGTGCTTGTTAACATTAGTTAATGCACTGTGAATTACCATGAACTAACAATGAATAACTGTATTTTCATTAACTAACATTAACGAAGATGAATAAATACAGTAATAAATGTATTATTCATTGTTTGTTCATGTTAATTAATACATTAACTAACATTAACTAATGGAACCTTATTCAAAAGTGTTACCCCAATGTTTGACAGCCTCTGTCTCTGTCTCATACTGTAAATAGTCTGTCAGCTTTGGTAACTCAAGATTTGCCTGATGATATCTCTAATCTAAACTGCACAAAACTATCCGTTTCAATCCATACGACACAACCGTTATTGGACCAATTACTCTTTGAGATGGCTCACTTTAGTAAGTCTGATTTGTGAACAATATTAATAAATTATTATTATTGTACTTTTAAATGTTTTAAACTTGCCATTGAATGTATCATAGTGATATTAAAAAGCAAAGAAAAATATTCCTTTCTTTCTTTCTGTGTGTCTTTGTGAATATAGTCAAAGCTGAATGTTATGGCACAGAGTAGGATTTTTAGAAGAAAAAAAGTATATAAATAAATTATGAATAATTTACTGCCATTGTGTGAATATGTAATCATGCAATCCTTTAAAAAGTAACTGGATATTCAATAAGAAAACCCTTTTCAATTTTTGTTTCCTTTTAAATAAAGTGAACAAATGGACCAGAAACGTGCATTAAGAAAGTAAAAATGGATCCATTTTCATTTCACCTTGACTTCAAGGGTTAAGTTCAACTTTAATAAATTTGCCACCTAGTGGCGAAAGAATCTCATTTGCAAAGCACTCTTGAAGAACGTCAATGAAGGACATTTTCTGCATGGTCAATTTCTAATTAAGATACAATCAATTCAATAATGATAGTGTACACAAAACAAGACAGCATCCATAAACATAATTTTATGATGTCCCGTGCCACTTTACCTGGTATCCAATATCACAAATGCACACACATTTACAATTGATTACAATCGCTCAGTGGAGCTGATTCTAGGTCAGTGTTCATACAAACGGTCGCCTGTTAGACTTCATTAGTGATTCACCGTCAACAGAGAGTGAATAAACAAAGTGACAGAAAGCTAAACAAACTGCACACAGATACAAACACACACACACACACACACACACACAATGAACCGAGTCGCTGCGCACAGCATGAACAAGAGACACACAAAGCTGAGCTGTAACCCCAGTTTAACCGAAAGACAGGAGGCCGGAGCTCTGAAAGGGATAGCAAACTGGCTTGTTCCGTCGAAGCAGACAGGTCGAGAGGGGAGGGTGCGGGGTGATTTTCACAGAGGAAACAGTCTGCCTGTTCTTTGGTTTCTGTAGTGATCCACTCAACACTGACAACATTATGCTGTTCTTCCCTGAGGCCAACCATTACTGACAGGCCCCCGAGGCCTCCTACTGCACACGTGTCTGCTCCATGTGTGACATATTCATTTCTCTCTGCTTCACGAGTGCTCGTTCTCTCTCGCTTACGCTCTCTTTTAACTCTCTGACCCAAACATACATTTGTACAGCGCTCATCCTTTTTTGAGCGTACATGAGCGTTTCGGGGAGGGATGGAGAGGGTATGTGTGATATAGGAGCATTGACAGCATGTGTATCTGAGACAAGCGAGGCCTGTTTGACGCAGTCTGTGTGTAACACTCTGTTTACCAAACAGCATGTCATTCTTCATGTTCATATAACACTAAAATGTCACATTCTGAGATGCTGCGGTGGTAGGTGCTGCACAACGACCACTGTGAAACATTCATATCTTGTTTCTACATGATATATATATATATATATATATAAATATATATATATATATATATTATATATATATAAATATAAACTTTGGATGTTACAATACAAGTCGACAAGGAGCTCTGAAAAAAAAACACTGCAATTTCTCTTCCATTCATCAAATCATCTGAAATGCATCTATTATTATTATTTTTTTATTAAAGCTGTATTCTTGCAATAATATTGCCATTCTTTTTTCCCCACGATATTACACTGATACTGTAGATCTTATATCAGTGAACCATCCATCCCTCAGTAATAATGTCAATACACAACAACCATTCTGCTGTGGAAGCTATATGAATGCTTAGAAAATTTAAAATAAAATAAAATAAAATAAAGAGAAACAGATGGACGGACAAGATACTTGTGGAGATGAGATCAAAGTTAATCTCTTACTGAACCTCAATTCAACATTCAAATGGCGAAATACTGAATAATTTCCAGACTGAGATTCAGTGACATTTAGACTGAGGAAAATACTTTCTGAATAGACTGAAGTAAGCTTTACTGGCTTCCTGCCTCTCTACTGGTTCCAAGTCCAAATGCCCTTTAACATAAACCCTTGAGTATCAACAATGCACTATTCAATAAAACACAAGGACAGTCAGAACAGTTGAAGCTTCCATCTAAAAGTTGCCTCAGTGAAAATCAATGTCTTTTTAGGTTTGTGCTAGATGCCTATACGCACCTTAATAAAGCTTTCATCTTCATGCTCTTGATTTTGATCTTGACATTTAATCTCCATGTCTTCATCAAAAAAAAAAAAGCCTCCTCAAGAGTGGCTGTCAATGGTGGTCATGAGAACGGCTCACATTCAGATCCACAAAACAATCAATCAAATGTACATTTAAATCTTATTGTACACAAAGTTTCACTCAGAAACGCACCAAAAAATAGGTTGTGCCAAAATGTCATGCTAATTTGAAAGCACAGATATCACAAAGCTTTCGCACCAAACGAACATTTTCATAGTTCCCATAACTACTCCTATAAGCAGGAAGTATACCTGCTTTTTGGCATGTTCGCACCACAGGAACTGTTAATGAATTTAGCCAGGAACACCTTTTAGTTCCAATAACCATACAACCAAAAACCATGTGTTATGAGAAACAAGTGTTGATGTGTATGTATTAATCACCTCTATTCTTTGTCTTTCTCTTCTTTGTAATACGATACACAGCAGTCTAGTGTGAAACAAACACACTGATCACAGAAACTCTACGCGCCGTGCCGTCTAATATCAAAATAAAAGCTTGCCTTTCATCTCAGCTTACTCACTGAGACCTGTCCCACGCATCCACTTACACCGGCTTAATTTGGTAGATGCGGCCCCTTCCCAATCAATCTCTTTGAGCGAGCCGTGGCGTCCAGAATAAGATGGCTTCATTTATAAGATCGCCTAACACTGGCAACTTGATTGGGACACACAACTGCCGCCTCCTGTTGAGATCACACACATCACTTCAAAGAAAACACACAAGACGGATGGTCATTTGCATTCCATACATATTTATGAGGCCTCCTTCTCCATCTCACTAGACTCAATACAGGTCTTGCAAAACTCCCAGGCAGCGCTGACACAAAGTCATGCATGATACGGATCACAGAAGCCACCGAGCCACATCTTTTATTTTTTTGTGGGGCCTATATGGGTGACGTGCTGTACTAGAATGTATAACAGGGTTTCCTCAAGAACACACAGAATCAGCGATCCGCTGCTGAAGTGCATTACCATTTTGATAGCTGCAGTGATGAGGATGGTGATTACAATGATGGTGCTGTTTATGGTGATTGCTCTCGGGTGTAATCCCACAGGCCCCTGCTCGATGTGCCTGAGTGGCAGGACGGGCAGGAGGTGGTCGAGAGCTGTTCAGGGGGTGCTGGTTGGGGATTTAAATAGGACAGGGGCGGATAGAGGTCATAACAGCGATGTGTGCCTAAGATCTCATCAGTTGTTTACATCCGCCATAGAGGGATTTCCAGGCGCATCTATGATTCACATACAGTAAGTTATGCAAAGACATAAATAGCATCAGTATGTGAACTTCGGAAATGATGTTGGGTATGTGGAAAAGCCCTGTAGTCTGTAAAAAAATGATACAAATATCTTAGTCCATGGGTTTCCACACTGTTGGCAACAAGGGGTCCTGCAAAGTTAAAACTATATATAATATAAATATATATTAATATAATTAATTAATTAAGTATAAGTAAATTATTAATATTTTATTTGTAGTAGTAATAATACAATGATATATAAATAAATTAATACATTGTTTAATAATATTTAGTAATAATCAACAAATTTCATCCAAAACTTCAATTTTTCTGGGGCCATAGACAACGGTTTAAACTGGATGGCCTCCACCCAAACAAACTTGGTGCAGGAGTGCTAAAGGACAATATCTAATTCTCCTTCCATCATCCTTCAGAGTGTATCAATCCACTTAACATGAATGGCACGCACACACCTGGACACAGTATGAGTGACCACAGGACTTCATATCAGCTTCTCTCGCCGCATCACCAATATTTAGGAAACATATAAAATGTTATATATATATATATATATATATATATATATATATATATATATATATATATATATATCAGCAATTCCCCATTCCAGTCCTCGTGCCCCCCATTCTGCACAATTTGTAACCATGACAAATAACAAAATGTAATAATATTTAGTAATAAAACTATTTAACAACAATATTAGGATGAATAATTATTGTTTTCTAATATAATATTAATATTAATAAATACATATTGTCAACAAATGAATAAAACCATTAACAACAACATTGATATTAGTGGATTATTATCAATATTAATAAAACAAAATATTAATAAATTAATCATGTAATAAAATGTAATAATAAAACAATTTAACAACAAAAATAATATTAAGAAGAAGAAAATATAGTTATATATAGAGCAGTGAATGTGAGCGCTGACCGCACCGGAGTGCAGATCTTCTGATATGTGCTGCATGATTGCATTTCTGAGCGACAAAGGCGACAGATCTGTAAAGCAATATATTGTAAGAGGGATGTGTGTTAATGCGTCCCATACGACTCAAAATAATAAACCAGCGAGAGCAAATGTCTGCTGTCTTCACATGCTATCGGAAACTTCCTATTTCCAATTTATAAAGTCATGATTCGGAGCTTGTTGCATCCTGTCCTGTTAAAAATAACAGTGGACAGTGGTTTGTCAAAGTTGATGTTTAGCCTAAATAATTTGATCGGAAGCATTCCCTCCTGTGACCCATAAATTGTCTGTATGTGTAAAAAACTGCATTAACGCGCGATAAAATAATTGGTGCCTTATATATATATATATATATATATATATATATATTAGGGGTGTAACGATACGCGTATTCGTATTGAACCGTTCGGTATGAGGCTTTCGGTTCGGTACGCGGTACGCATTATGTACCGAACGGTTTGTTGGACTAATTAATTATATTTGAAAAGAAAAAGTGAAATATAATGATATGCGTTCAACAAGGTAGCCCAATAACCCAAACCACGTAACAGGCAACGCCCCTGACACCCCCGAAGAAGAAAAAAAAACACCAACTTATATGTTTTATGTTAGGCTACTCCGTCAGGCGCTCGCTCACTCAGTACCCGCTGAGTGAGCGAGCAGTTCATGCACGGTCCTCCAGTACGTGGTGGCCAATGCATTTAACAGACCAGAAATAGAAGATCCTCCAATAACCAACATGTCTGGTGTTTGGGTGCACTTTACCAATCGATCGGGGCATCCAAACAAGCAAGGAAATCAAAATGGACTAGTACTGTACTGTGTCGGAATTTTCTGAGCAGTACGATACAATTAACAGGTCTGCACGTTATTAGATAGAAGAACTGTTATAAATAGAATGTATGCACGGGCAGTTTTGAAAACTCCACCTACTTTGCTATTGGCATAGTGCAGCGCAACTCGCGTTGTATCTGAAGGGAAACGCTGATCCCAGGGTCCAGCGCCGCGCATACCGCATCCTGTGTGAAAGACCCTTTAGCCATTTTCCAACGAGCCTTCAGCGCGGACTGAGTGAGCGAGTGCCTTACTCTGTAGTGGAAAACGCAGGTTTTAAGAGCATGCTAAACGTAATAGAGCCCCGTTACAATATTCCTTCACGAGCCCATTTCAGCCAGACCATAATTCCTGCTTTGTTCCAAAAAACATAAGCCATATAGAGATCCAATTGAGTAAAAACACACTCAATATAAAGAGTTATAGAGTTCCATATAAAAAGTTACATCTTTGTATTTGTTAATAACTACTACAACAATATAACATTTTCATTTTTTTTTTATAAGGAGCTGTTTTTGTTTTATACAGTATGCTGCTAAGAAAACACCATAGAAGATGGGTAAAGAATAGCTCCATCATTGTTCAATGTAAAAAAAAAACATACTTTGTTAGTTTTAATAAATCATTTTTTTTTTTTTTAAATCAAGGAAATTTATCTGCCAATTTTTTTCTTTTTGCTGTATCTAAAACGTACCGAACCGAACCGTGACACCAGTGAATCGTAACGAACCGAACCGTGAATTTTGTGAACCGTTACACCCCTAATATATATATATATATATATATATATATATATATATATATATATATATATATATATATATATATATATATATATATATATATATATATATATTTATATATACACACACACACACACACACACATACACACACACACACAAGGACAGCATCATATTATTTAGGGGCTTATTAAAAGTGGGATTCAAGATTTAAAAAATCAAGTGACCAGTGTCAAGATTTCAGTATTCACTTTAGTACAGCAGATTTCTTTTAAATATCTGGCAACAGGTACATCGAACAGTACGCAACCTAGTGTCCTCGTTATCTGCTCTATCTCTGAGTTCTAGTCTGTTCTATTCTCCTTTGTCTGGAATTGTGTACGTCTACCTTTGCTGTGTGTGTTTTCTTTGTTCCCTAAATGTGATTAAACCCTATATGTTTGAATTCCACTACTGTTCTCTTTGGTCCTTCGTCTATGTGCTCCTCACAGTAGCGAACTGTGACAAATAGCACCTTTATTAATGCACACTTCTGTTATCCTGCTTTTTGATTTCTAATCAGAGCACTCAACATGAAAGGCTTTATTACACAGGGACCAGCCCACTTACATGTGAAGGCCAAACATCTGCTGGATGTATGAAAGGAGTTGGCATAATGAGGCTTGCACACAGCCCAGGCTTGTCTGAAATTGCAAAGAAATAACCCTCACATCCTCACAATGAAATCTCAAGGCTGCAAATATAATGCCTTAATTGCTTGTGTGATCAGAACAGAGCAATATTTTCACTGAAAAGCTCAAAACTGTGCCTTTTCTTCTTGAGAAGAAAAATGCAAGTGGGTTTGATTTCATGGTACAATAATATGCCGTTTTAGTGGAGAGTACAGTATTATTTCAAGTTCTTTTCTCTGGTGAGGTTAGAAGTCGCTGAAAGTATTTCTGTTGTGAATTAATTCATGACAAAATAATATGGGAGTTAGTCTACAGAGATTACATGAGAACATTATCTTATTTATACTACGTTTTAAGAACTTTATATATGCCACAAAAAGTGCTGAAATTGCACTAAGCATAAATCATTGCTGTTTATGTTTGCTAGTATTTATTTTTGTGAACCAGGACTCTATAAAATATATTATTATTTCATATACCAGACTTTAAATGCATCAACTATTTAACATTAAGAACCGAAATCAATAATTTTAAATTGTTCAAGGATGTTTCACAAGTGTAGCTAGACGGGGCTTCAGAGAGAGGAATGAGATTCTCCAAACATTACTAGCATTGATTTACCCAGCCTCCTCACAGTGAGTGTCTCACAGACATTGTGGTGTATTTTGCCAGTTCTCCCAAGGATCAAACTCAGTCAGGGATTTTTCTCTCAGAAGAAAAGACTTTATTTTAAGCAAAACAAAGTCGAGAGCTTGTTGCAAGAAGTTCTCTCGAATGCTAGGTTGCATCTCATTATATACCCTCTACAGGGCGGTTCCACATGGTAAAACTTTTCCTTTAGATTACACTTTACCTAAGTCCCTAGGGAGGGGAGGTCCTTAATGTATGTCTAACCATATGTTATTCATTAGCCCTGTACATTCCTGCATGTAAGCATATTCCTTTCTATCCATTTCCTATAGGATTGTAATGGAAAAACAACTAGCAACAAAAATGGCTAGATTCACATTGATTATATACTTGATTAATTGAAACTTTACTAATAAAAATCTTCCACATATTCTCCCCTTTGAGACTTAATAAGTCTCACATTTGATTATTCTTATCCAGAGTGCTACTCCATAATCCAGTCATATTAGTTACACTACCTAGTGACTAAATAAGTCACATTGTATTATCACCAGTGACTAGATTATGAAATTCCACTCTGAGGGATTACTGGACCAAACATCTCTCTCCTAATTTGACATGGAGTGAGTAAAAGATCCAGTCTCCCTAACCCTCCTTTAATAGTAAACATTGTTAAAAGCATGAATGTGCAAATGGTTCAGCATTTACCTGGTTATCACAGTTTTGTATAAAAGGCATAACATTACATACAGATACAAATACAAATCCCATCACACATTGAATATCACAAGATTATAAGAGTTGAACTTCAGCTTAGATACCTTATGTATCAATTTCCCATTATTTTGATATCTTTGAATTTAATTTGCTTAACTGTGGCTTTGACTAGTGACCTCAATATAGGAAGTAAAATAGTAAATCTCCTGTCATTAATGCCATTCCTAAAAACTTTCCCTATTTAGTTATAAACTATGCTACCCATGCTCCTAACTGTAAATCGAACCAGTCTTACATTTTATTATCTTTTCCAACATTTTCTTTATCACCATTCTTAGCCTTTTCAATTTGATCAGTTCTTCATTAAATGCTCCCTTCTATAAATACAGCATTTTCCCCAAACATAACACATACTTTTCCTTCTTCAACTCACAAATCTTGAGCTTTTCTATTTTGCTCCTTTCATTCTATTTGTTGCATCAAATTGCTCTATTTTCCCTTCAAATCTTCCTACATCCATATTTCCCTTCTCATAACCTTCAAATTCTTCATCTACCATTACTTAAAATTCTCTTTCCACCTTTTCTTTTCTATTTGTTGGCTCATATCTGCTCCCAAGTATTTTGATCTCAGTAGCAGTCCCATCATTCTCTCATTCCATCTTCACCAGGGAGACTCTTTGCGAGTCGTTGCAATGGTCTTTGCCTCGTTGGCAAGGGTGGGTCGTTACTAGCACGCCCTTCATCCCTCACTTCATGCTGTGTGGAGTTGTTGAAGCTGGTTGGGGTATTTTAGGGTAAGAGATGTGAACTCAGGTGTCACTCTGTAACTATTTTGCTGATTAATGCAAGGCTCTCTTGAGATCATTTCTGCACCCTCACTGGTTCTCTTTGATGGGGCGAAGCATTCCTTGGTCTTACTGGAACTGCTGTCACCTGTAAATGGAAAACTTCAGAATTTTTTGTTAGTGTTATCAAGCATGCTAATTTGTTCATCTTGCCAGTCGTCCTTCTTGGTGTGACCTGTGGAAATGTAATGTGGGTTGAGGGCTGTCTTGGCCCCTTTTTGAGTTTTCACAATTTCAGTGCTGTCTTTACTATTTTTTAATTCCTTTTAATTTTATTCTCAACAATTTGCTTATTTAGTTATCTTTTTATTTTGTAAACTGAGTTCCACTATATCACTGGATATTTTATCTAGGTCTATGTTGCTCAGTAGCATAGGCCTTTTGACCTGGAAAACACTCAACCCACTGCATTTATTTTAACAGTCAGAAAGACAATATTTCATCCTTTTGACACAATCAGCTCCATCATGATATGCTGAAAAGAATGTTAAATGTGGGGTGGACAGAGCAAGCGTGCTTTGCTCTGCCTTCCCATGTTATACGCTGCGCATGTGTGGCACTGTTTTTCTTTCTGCCACAACAAAGACCTTGGTACTGACCAGGAAACTTAACCAAATTCATCCATGGTCATTATTTTACTGGGCATAAATTTACCCTGTGGGCCCACATTCAAATTTGTATACAGCTGTTTGGGCAAATTGATTGAATTGCCTCAGTGTCTCGTCAGACACTCTCTTTCATGCCATACAACACCATCATTCATACTTTTTCACACACTTTCACTCCCCCTTTTTTTTTTTTTTTTTTTTTTTTTTTTTTTTTTTTTTTTTTTGCCAAAAACTTTTCTTTTCTTTCTTTCCTTCCTTTTTCCAAAATCTCCTAGATTAATTTGTTTAGAGTATTAGGCCTAGGCATTGGGCATTTGAGAGAGCCAATTATCATTTCTCAAATGTCATGTGTTTGTTTAATTTAAAGTTTAGTCAAATACTTTTTTGTTATTGCTCATGAGCGACTCTGAGAAGAGGATTGGAGATCTCTGTAAATCTTGGATCAATGGCCATCAACATTTCCATTTTGTTATCCCCAGTGATGACAGTATATGTGATTTCATGATTTTGGATCTTTGGAATAATCTTTTATTCATTATTTTATTCAGTTTTACCTTAGAAAATTACCTTTACACAAAATGGAGTGACCAATATTTCTATTTTTTCAACCATATATATTTTTCCTATTGTTCATCAGGATACCCTTTTTTATTTATTAATTTATTTTCTTCTTTCCCGAAGAGCTCAGCATTGTTGTCAAGTATTTAGTTGTGCACTTTCCCCTAGTTGGTTAATGAAACTGTCTTACTATGCCAAATCCAGCTCCATGTTTATCTGATTGGTGAGTTAAGTACTCACTTCTGTCTGTCAAAATTAATTTTTCTTTAAGACATGAGGCTGGACTGGTACCTATTGAAAAGCAGATTGAGAGAGTTAGTGAAAACACAGAATTTAAAGAAATGCTGTGAGACCAGTGAATAATCAAGATTAAAACATAGTAAATAAAATAATCAAATAAAATAATTAACATTTGAAGCAGTCTCTATAGTGTTCATTGAATATGCAGGACCTGTGCACTGAAGGGATGGAAGTCCTTCTGGTTAGATCATCAGCCTGGGCTGTTGTACTGGGTCGTCAGTCTGTGATGGCACTTAAAGACCTGATGTTGTGGCGTACGGTCTCCGTTGTTTTTCTGCTTCTTCTCAGTCTGGCTTCTGGTTGCTTTCTGCCAGAGTTTTGCATTTCATAATGTTCTTTTCACCCTCAGGAAAAGTCTCAAGTGAAAGATTAACCTTTTCCTGCTTTAATTTCAGTCTTTCCCCTTGCTGAAGTGTGTTCTTCTCTTTCAGGAGGGGAGGGGAACATCCGTCAGCCCCTCCCTCTTCTTCTCTCTGCAGCTGTGTTTGCTGCTTTGCCATTCCTCGACAGACTCCATTTCATTGCTTTCCTTTGTCAAGGCACTGTTCCAGAAATCATCTGAAAGTTTAACACTCAGAGACTGCATTACTCAAATGTACCTATGTAACTTCTGACCAAATTGTTTCTGAGCAGTCAGCTCTTTTTCTAATTTTCACTTTTCAACCTCTTCTTTCAGTGGTCCCTTAATAAAAACTAAATCATCTGGTTGAAAACAGCAGTTCTCTTATTCTTTGTTAGTTAAGCAAGTTCTTCGTTGCAGGAAAATAGCAAGCATTTTTCTTCTTTGCAAAATGCAGAAATCAGCTACCTTTATTATCTAAATATACTGCAATAAAATAAAATAAACCTTCCTTTTATATCAGCATGACATGCATATGGTAAAATAAAGACTTCAATCATATTTTTTCTTCGATATTTGCATACATGATTCAGAATAATCTGGTATTTGTGAATTAATGTTTCCTAACCAACATAAAATAATTCCTATTGTTGTAAATAAAGTAATTAAATCTAATTCTTTAAGCAACTAGTTCCCTTCCTATTGTAAAATGCCTATAGCTTTTGAATCCAAATGTCTTTTAACTTGGCCACCCAATCTTGCTTTCATTCCACATTGCACAAGTTATTTCTTTTATTTTTTACATTTACACAAGCCCAATCTCTGAAACTCTGTAATGGATTAACTTTCATACTGTCCCAGGGATAACAAGAAACAAATTTTAGATGTCTTCACATACTAAAAAAGTTTTAAGCACGTGCATCTTTTAAATTCATCTATTAATAAAAGTTGTTCAATAATAAATGCATATCTTATTTTAATTGATTTATTATTATTTCTATATTCCACCATATCTGCCATTTCTATATTAGTCCATTTCTTGGAACATTGGTATTTATTTTCCTCTAAAACAACCTTCATACAGTTGACTTTATTGTTTTAGGGCTCCTGCACTTATCCTTTCTCAACACCAGTCTCTGTAACCTGATCACTCCCAAGTGATGGTCCAGGAGGGGAGAGCACCTCTTGCTCCCCCCATGTAATACAACTTTACTGTGGAAACGTCCTCCTTTGTTCTCACTCCCACTGCGCTGAGCTCAGAAAATTTTCTCCCCTTTCACACAGACATCCTAAATGCAAAAATCTATTATAGATCTTGGTTCAAACTTTATTGATGCTATTTTCCTAAACCCATTCACACTTGCTACACTCTTTATTGAGCCAGAGTGCTTATTCTTGCATACTTTTTCCCTTTATCTAAGGGATAATCACACATTAATTGTCCTTTTATTATCAAGGCTCATAATACATTCATCGCTCTCAAGTGGATACTAGTTGCGTCCAACTCCACCCAGCCACCCTGAAGTGACGGTCCAAGAATGGTGCGCAACTTTTACCCACCCAACACGGAATTTCTTTGTTCACACATTCATTCAGTCCGGACACAGATACATTCACACAACAAAACACAGCTCTTCCTAGAGCTCGCTCTACCTAGAGCGTCCTTAAGGGCCCATCTATTCAGTCCTTCGAGAATTTCACTTATACATTCTCAAAGCGGTATCCATGGGACTTTTCCTCGCGATTCCTTAACTAATCTGCTTATCCGTTTATCACTGTCCTACCTGGCACAGCTATCCAATAAACACAGACACACAGCATGCCATGTCTTTCTGCCTACACCATATTTGTCTTAAATCGAGGTTGCCTTCCAAGGCCTTCCTATTAATAACCCAAATATGTGCATGCAGTTATTTCTTCTGGAGTAAAACCCCTTTTTCAATTTAGATATCATATTATTTTTCTAAATTTGGAAGAGCAGATTTTAAGTGTCCTTACCACTCAGAGCTGACCAGTCAACAACACACACTAATTATATAAGCAAAAATGCTTACCTTATTCTGTGGTGGCCACCACTGTGTGTGTGTTGCTCATCAGTCAGCTCAAGAGCAGTCGTCCACTCTGCTCCTTTCCAGTCCCATCTGGGGTGCCAAATCTGTGGTGTATTTTGCCAGTTCTCCCAAGGATCAAACTCAGTCAGGGATTTTTCTCTCAGAAGAAAAGACTTTATTTTAAGCAAAACAAAGTCGAGAGCTTGTTGCAAGAAGTTCTCTCGAATGCTAGGTTGCATCTCATTATATACCCTCTACAGGGCGGTTCCACATGGTAAAACTTTTCCTTTAGATTACACTTTACCTAAGTCCCTAGGGAGGGGAGGTCCTTAATGTATGTCTAACCATATGTTATTCATTAGCCCTGTACATTCCTGCATGTAAGCATATTCCTTTCTATCCATTTCCTATAGGATTGTAATGGAAAAACAACTAGCAACAAAAATGGCTAGATTCACATTGATTATATACTTGATTAATTGAAACTTTACTAATAAAAATCTTCCACAACATACACAGGTTTATTAATCAAATCTACCATAAAAAAAACAGCACTGTGTTGTACAGATGCTCAGTTCTGCTCGGTGAAACCCTGCATCAGCATCTCTGATTTTAATGTAGCTTTTATTAAAGCAGCACATGAAGCCATCAACATTTTGAGGCTGTGATGAGCCAGCCGTCTGTACGACGGGAGAACCCGTTGTGTATGAATAAAAGTAATGGCTAATTTTTGTGATGGATTGGCCCGGAGTGCCACCTGCACAGTCTTCCAGGCTGTTCCAGGTGGGATGGGAATGGCTGCCTGAACTAAATCCATCATCGGGTAAAACACAGGTGGCCTTTTACTGCTGAGCTGGGATTTAGCAAACATAAAGAATGTAATCAAATACAAATTACACTGTATTATATGTTGCATACTGTAGTGTCAATTAAATCATTACCGATACAGATTCCCAAGGTGTAACAGTTCCACAGGCTATGACTTTATGGCATTTTCCAGATTTCCCCCACCATCTATCAATATGCATTCATTGCGTAGGTTTTGGATTTTGTCCTCAGGAATTTTTCTTCAGTCATCTTAACACAGTCATTTTCCTCCATCTTACTTCTCTCCGCTACTGTAATGTCCTTTTAAATATTTCAGGGTTTCTCTCCACTTTTTAGCACATGAACTTTAAATGGTCTAATAATGTCACACCTGAGCTTTAACTCGATTACCCTCCAATCTCTCCAAGCTAGAATATGTAAAGTTGTATTTCATATATTGTTTTATTTTTTTTTAATTTATATACATCAAATATACTACCGTTGAGGTGAGATTTATTATTTTTTTTTGTCAAACATCAATTGATTAAAATGGACAGTAAAGTCATACAGGGCCGGATTTACTAACAGCTTGCGCCAGCGTGAACCGTCTTTTGGCATTAAAACAGTTTTGTCATGATTTACTAAAAATGCGCAGCAAAGAATTAGCATTAAAAAGGTACGGAGACAGTTATTTTTGTGGCTGACCTATTGAATATGCATTTGTAAGAGTTTCCCTTTCAGTCACGCGTGGTAGAAGGGAGAGGGTTTTTTCCACATTAATTTATTTGGAATCCTAGAAGAATACGTTATCTTAATCTGAACATATCTTTATGCTAATTTTTTGCGACGCTTGTTAGATTGCGTTAGTCATTAATGTTGTGTTTGTGTTCTTTGTAATTTGCACATTGTCAGTAAATCACCCACAGAAATTTCCACGATCATCGGCGCCGTTTTGGAATTGCTCTAGTCTAGCGTAGCCAGACCATAGACTATATAATAACATGGACGTAGTGTCCATGACGTCACCAATAGGTTTTTCTGCTGTATGGGCTTCACGAAAGAAAGCGGGAGGTTGCCGCTTGAGCCAGACCTTCAGACTTATGGCTGAAGGTCTGTAAATCATAGCACCTGTCAATGGCCAAAGTTCATCCATAGCCGCGTTTCCACCGCAGGAACTTTACCAGGAACTAGGGACTTGGTCCGGTACTTGGTGTGTTTCCACCGCAGGAACCAGGAACTAAATAAAAGTTCCGGGTAAAAAATGCCCCCCAGAAAGTCCCTGCTGGCGAGGTGGTACTTTTTTAAAGTTCAGGAACTTTCGGGGGCGGGACTTTGGCGCTAAACATCCCTGATTGGTTGAGTTCACGCAGCATTGGTTGAGTTCAACCACCATTTATTCGGATCAACATTTTCAAAATATTACTGTTTATTGTGTCATGAAATGTAATTTTAAAAGTATTTCAGGCGAGAATGTAGTTGTTTTAAAACTCAAATCTGTTGTTTATTTATAAAGGACCAGCGCCTATTTAAAAATTTGTTTCGCCGATCTCGTAGACGGTGAGCTCCACACGATCAGGGAGAGCTCAGTGATCATCTATCCGCCCAGAGGCAGCCTCACCTTGGATAGACCTTCTGATATGTGCCGCTGGCTCTGATGTGTCTTTAGTGGTTAAACATAACATATAATTCAGCTGCGGGGCAAATCTAACAGGTTTTCTTTGGTCTGTGTTCAATTTATCTATATGTTAAAATGAAAATAAAAAAGGCAAGTCTATATAATATTTCGTTTCATTGTAATGGATGTATATAACGTTACACATATCCCTGAACTAAGTACATTTCTGCAGCTGTTATTATGTTTAAATGAAAACGAAAGGAGGCAGTGGTATTTTATATCCTATTTCGTTTTATTGTAAATATACTGAGGGGAAATAAACAGTAGCCAAAGCCATCTGAGTTCACGCAGCATTGGTTGAGTTCAACCACCATTTATTTGGATCATTTTCAAATATTACTGTTATTGTGTCATGAAATGTAATTTTAAAAGTATTTCAGGCGAGAATGTAGTTGTTTAAAACGCAAATCTATGGTTTATTTATAAAGACCGTGCCTATTTAAAAAATGTTGTTTCGCCGATCTCTGCGACGGTGAGCTCCACACGATCAGGGAGAGCTCAGTCCTCATGTATCCGCCGAGATGCAGCCTCAAATCGGCTAGACCTTCTGATATGTGCCGCTGGCTCTGATGTGTCTTTAGTGGTTAAACATAACATATAATTCAGCTGCGGGGTAAATCTAACAGGTTTTCTTTGGTCTGTATTCAATTTATCTATATGTTAAAATGAAAATAAAAAAGGCAAATTTATATAATATTTCGTTTCATTGTAATGGCTGCATATACACATATCCCTGAACTAAGTACATTTCTGCAGCTGTTATTATGCTTAAATGAAAACCAAAGGAGGCAGTGGTATTTTATATCCCATTTCGTTTTATTGTAAATAGGAAAATTGCAGTAGCCAAGACGAGCTGACTGAAGTTATCAAGTACGCTGCTGTTTATAGATTTACCGGACTTGCGTCGTCGCGGACATCACACTCCTGAGTCGAATGCACAAAGTCTGAACTAACTACCGAGGATGCACGTCCAAAATCAGCGTACTTTAAAAAAACAAACAAATCAGCAGTACTTTGTATTGAGAAACGCGCGCAGACCTACGTCACCAGTCTATTTGCCTAATCTACCCGGTACTTTACACCGCGGTGGAAACGCAGAAAGCAACAGGTCTGGGGGGAAAAAAGTTCCTGGGAAAAAAAGTTCCTGGTAAAAATGTTCCGGGTAATTTCGGTGGAAACGCCGCACATGAGACCGTTTGACCGACATGTCAAACAACCAATCACAGTTCGTTTCGTTCAGCGTCACGTTTTGGGGCGTGGGAATGTCTCCATAATAACAGACTGGTGTGTAAAACTGGTGTGTAAAACTTAAATATTAAGCAGTACAATTTGTTTCAACATTTATAATAATGAGAAATGATTCTTGAGCACAAAAATAAGAATATTAGAATGATTTCTGAATGATTTCTGAATTTCTGAATACATTGAAGACTAAAGTAATGACCGCTAAAATTCAGCTTTGCCATCAGATAAATTAATTATTTAAAAATATAATCAAAATACAAAATAATCAATTGATATTGTAATTATATTTCACAATATTACTGTTTTTACCATATTTTTTTTTATCAAATTAATGCAGCCTTTGTGAGCATAAGAGACTTCTTTCAAAATGTTTAAGAAAACAGTAGTATATGTACACAAGGCTGTTAAAGCTGAGAAATGGACGGAGGGGTATCTTTTATGTTAACTTTATAGTTAATTCCACCCAGTTGCCATTTGACAAGCACAAGATGGCCTTTCTTGCATTTACCATTCCCCTTTTTATCTTCGTCTCCCAGAAATTGTACAGAAAAAGTCAGGCACTAGAGTTAATATGACAAATGTGTACAGATAACCACTGTCTCCTGATAAGTCACGGACAGAGCTGCAAAAGAATTAAACTTTTCCACTGAAAGGTTCTGGCTTTGTGCCTAAGATGTGAATGAAGTTGTACAGTGGACATTAAGTCCTACCTGCTCTTTCACAGAGGCCAGAATGGCAGAGGTGGTTTCAGTCTCAGATCCGTCGCCATTAGAAGCATTCAGTCCTGGACTGAGCATGGTGGCGTTCTCTACTTCAGCAGGCTGTTCTGGAACGGGCATGACTTCTGGAGAGAACAAAACACATTTATCAGCAACTTTTTCGTCATTAGTCTTCAACATTGGATCATCAGGATTTAGACTTGCTGTGATCACTGAATTATATTTGAGAGAATGTGAGAAAACATTATCCTATGATCTTAAAACAGAATGATTAATTCACAAACAAGACTAATCTGGTTCTCAAATTCAACCGATGGCCTAAACCTTGCATTTTATATTTTATTACAGTATGTGTTGTTATTGTAACACATAATAGTAAAAAAATTTGTTTTTCTATAGCACCTTTAATTGTCCTTTCTCATTACTTACATCACATGCTTGAAAATTACTTAAAGGAATAGTTCCCAAAAACATGAACATTTTAGGAAATTGTACCCAGGCTATCCAAGATTTATATTAACTGGTTTCAGCATCTTGAAAGATTTGGATAAAATTAGGAATACATAATCTACTTGCTAACGAATCCTCTGCAGTGAATGGGTGCCGTCAGAAAGGAAGATAAAACTGCTAATAAAAACAACAATAATCCACAAGTAATCCACATGACTCCAGTCAATCAGTTTACATTATGTTAATTAAAAAGCTGCTTTGTAATAAACAAAAACATTTTTTCCCACTTTTACTTCCACTCTTACAAAACCATTACTTCCAAGTCCTCTATCCATAATATTGCTCATTTTGTCTGAATCAGGCGTGAAATATGTACAGATCAAGAACTGTGTAACGAGGGAGGCGTGAAAACAGAGTTGAAGATCCAGAAGCAGCTTTTATTCCCAAGAGTGGTCAAAACAGGCAGAGTCAAACACCAGCAAACAGGTACAATCCAGGGCAAGACAAAATAGTAATCCGATAAACAGTCCAAGGCAAGGCAAGGAAACACAGAGACTAGGAAGAGGGTACAGGTTAAACATTAATCAGCCAAGTGTGTGTGGATGTGTACAACCTTTATAGTGTCCCTGATAGGAAACAGGTGTGGTGCAATAATGAGTTCCTAGGCAGGGGCTTATGGGAAATGTAGTCTGCAGAGAACAAAGACAAAATCCCTTATCGTGACACACCGTTTACAAGCAAAAACTGTCCAAACTGATCTAAACAAATATATTGGTGGATTGTGATGTGAGAGGACAAGAGGGGCTGAATATTTTCACTAGGAATAGGGCTTCTATGGATTATGGAATAATTTTGGTTAAAAGATAAAATGCCTTAATAATGGATTTTTTCTTGCTAATTTTTCACTTCACAAAGTAAATTGTTGGATTGGTGTAATGATTATTGTGATGTTTTTATCAGTTGTTTGGACCCTCTTTCTGACGGCACCCATTCACTACAGAGGATCCATTAGTGAACAAGTGAAGTAATGCTGAATTTCTCCAAATCTGTTTTAATAGGACAAGAAATCCTATTAATAGGACAAGAAATCAACACATTTTAGATTTATAAAAGTGAAATCCACCAAAAGCACCTAGTCAGACATTTTCAGTCATGCCTGAGTTACCTCATAAACCTCCATTGTCTATTTACAGTAGAAAATGAGCAAATGTCAAGATGTGCAAACACATGATTGATGCAACCTATGAAGAATCTGTATTGATTAGAAAGAGATTCCAAATAATAACTGCGCTGGGCATTAGCTGGACTCAGATGAAGATAAATGGTTATGCAGGATAATCTCTGGATATTTTGTCACACTCGGTGGCGGCTGCGGCCGAGCCTGCCAACTTTGTTCCCCTGTTAATAAAGATGACTAGCCTCATCTAACACGACAGCGTGACGTTCTGGAAATCAGATTATGCCTCCTTAAACCACCATTTCCACATTTGTTTACCTTCCTACACTTTTGCCTTCACACATGCTCACATAATTCACCTAAAAGCCTCTTCAATGCACTTACAGGAATAAAAGACTTGTAGAAATAAATCATAAGTTCAGGCAAAAGCAACCACTTGACCGATACAGTATGCCGAGATGTGTTGTACATAGGTGCTACACTCAGTATGATCTGTTTTGGCTTAGTTTTCTGTGTTTACTTTCTCCTATCTTGTTTGTTTCCATGGTTTTTGATTAATTATCTGCACACCTGTTTCAGTTCTCCCAATTACATTTTCTAGTACTTAAGTTCTGTGTTCTTCCACTGGTCCTTTTTCTGCTATTATTTTGATTTTCATGTTGTGCTACCCCAGCTTGATTCCTTGTTTGCTTTGAGGATTATAATTAAAAGACTGTTATTTGCCTACTCTTGCACCGTGTGCCTCCTTAAGAGCACAGCATCCCATGACAACTGTATAGTTTAGCAAACATTATGGGAATGTCTAAAACCATTAAGTCGAAACGTTTAAAAATAAGTTTGAACAAACAAGAAGTTCTATTAACATTCCTGGAAGAAACTTTCGAGTACATCCTTTCCAAAGTTCTGAGAATTTTCCCTGTTAGTTGGGATAAACTTTAGTCAGGATGGATGCCATATTAAATTTCATGCAAATTAAAACATAAGGTGCATCTTTAAAAAAACATAGGGTGCATCTTAAATTGCATACTTATGCACAACTCATTAAAAGAGGTATATGCACTGTATAAAGTTAGTATATCATCATTTTCTAAATTCAACTTTCAAGACTGCTTTAAGGAGTTTTTGTATACTTAAAGTTTTTTGAAAAATCTTTTGTCAGCTGAACTAGTATTGGCATGATGTTAAAGTGCAGTACAAATCCACTGACCGCACTGTACTTCTATCCCTCTCACAACCTCATTTTATTAATGTCAAAAATTTCATATGGTGCTACTCTAAGGTCTATGGTGAACAAAATATCTGCCACAAATTGTGTGCTAATTGGAAGACCGAACTGACTGGCTCTTCCCTTCCTGTCATCTCTCTTCAGCTGGTCAAAAGAAAGATTGGCTCAGTTTGCAGAATGAACCGCCTTAGTCTTTATCCTCTTGAGTACTGAAGTCAAACGTGCCCTGAAGGAAGCCTGGGTAAAAAGATAAACAAACAACTAAATGTCACCACAGGGATGTTCTGTACCAGAAAAGGTTATAACGCAACAAAATATCTGATTTAAAAGAATTATTGTCTCATTAACTATAATAAGGATATCTCAGCCTACTCTCAACCTACTCTACATCTGCAATTGTTCTCCAAATACCCTCAAAACTCCAGTTTTAGTGAAGATCTTTTTTTTTTGTTATTGATTGACACATTTTTTGTTCTTTTTATATTTACTTTTTTATTGTTTTACTTAACTACACTTTAAAACATTATTCAATTATTTTTCAATTATAAATTGTATTATGTTATTACAAATGTATTAATATATAAACGTGATGTTAATAAACAGTACATTAAGGAAACAGTCCATTTAAAAATTTATTTATGTATTGATATTCAGTATGATATAAATATGATATGATAATGGACTACCATTATAATGACAATGAATAAGGTTTGGGACTATCAAGCTCCTCTATATCCTCCTAGCTCTCTTGAGAGAACCTTTTAAGAGAACTAGAAACATCTGATTCAAGAACGAATCAATCTTTTGCAGTGAATCATTTGATCCCATTTTTAAAATCTAAATGATTTGCAAGAGAATCCGTCTTATCAAGTTCTTAAGTTTGACTCAGTGATGCATTTTATTCCGTTTCAATCATAACAACTCACTGAAGTTGAGGATTTTGTTATTATTAAGCCATCATCTTGGGATATTACATACATATGAAGTACTTTTAAGGCATTTTATGGTAATTTTTTGTCTTTTTAGAAAATGTAATAGTTGCAGCCTCTATTCATTGCATTTTTATGTAAAACAGTGATTCAAAATATCTCCTTTTGTGTCAACAAAACAAATTTATTCAGGTTTGGAAGGACATCAGGCTGAGCAAATTATTCATTTAGGAATGAACTATTGCTTTAACACAAGTATTGTACACTTGAGCTAGAGTTTCTCCTAATGCCTGCAGCTGTCTAGCTGTTTTTGACACCTCCTTTTCCATCTTGGCTAGGCAGATTTTTTTCCATGCAAACAAATGTGCTGCTGGGTAATGCGTTGTCGCATTTTTCAATGATATAGCTCATTTCATTCACTGTGGTTTGCCATGGTAAAGGTGATGCTACCATCTTCCAGACTCTGGGTACAGTATGAGAGTGGGTAAATGGTGCAGTTAAATATCTCTTAAGGCCCTCTGGAGTGGGTTGCCCTGTCTCGACCTTATTCTGTAAACAGTTCTCTCTTCTCATACATTAGGACTAAAACGCACTTTATCCAATTAGGCCACACTCTATAAGTGTAACACATCATCAGACAGGGAATCCATTTTGCAGGCTTTATTGAAAGACTCGAGGTCGTACAGGCAGGGATCAGGACCAGCAAACACAACAGTAGAGATAACCAGAATCGTCGTCAAACACAGGCAGAAGTTCAGAGGTAACAGGCAAGATTCAGAGTCCAATAAACAATCCAAGGTCAAGTGGCAGGCAGCAAAGGTTCAAGAGACGGTAAACAAACAGAACTGGTAACAGGAAATCAAATACAGGAAATAACGCTTGGAAATGTCAGCCGGAGCAAAACAAGACTTCGCGTTTGACTGATGTGATTGTGCAGCTTATATAGCCGTACTAATGAGCTGCACCTGTGTGGTGATCAGAGTCCAATGCACGGGGTAGATGGGAAGTGTAGTTGAGAGAGAGTGCATAAGAGTCAATATTCCGGAGATGGAGCCCTCTGCTGGCCAGTAGAGGGAATCACGGGGTTCGTCTCCGTGACAGAGCCCCCTCCCTGCGAGCGACTCCTGGCGCGAGATGGTAGACGACGTCGGGGTCTGCCGCGTGGTCGAGGGGCCGGTCTCTCCGGATGTAACCGATGAAACTCTGTGATTAGGTTGGGGTCTAGTATGTCATCAGCATTGACCCAGGATTGTTCCTCCGGACCGTACCCCTCCCAGTCGACCAGATACTGCAGAATGCGTCCACGACGTCTGGAGTTAAGAAGTTCTCGCACCTGGTAAGTTTCCTCAGTCTCTATCTGGACGGGCTGGGGACTCTGCTCACGGGACCTCCCCTCTCCCTCTTCTCCAGGGGCAACAGCGGGCTTGAGCAGAGATACATGAAACGTAGGAGAGATGCGATAGGTGTCAGGTAATGCAAGACGGAATGACACAGGAGTGATCTGATGTGTAATTTTGAATGGACCCACGTACCTCGGACTCAATTTCTTGCAGGGTAGTCGAAGACGGAGATCTCGGGTAGAGAGCCACACCCATTGACCTGGTTGGTATACCGGCCCAGGACGCCGACGGTGGTCAGCCTGTTCCTTTTGACGACGGATGGCTCGTTGAAGGTGTACATGGGCTTGGTTCCAAGTCTCCTCACTGCGTTGCAGCCAGTCCGTGACGGCGGGTACGTCGGTGGGTTCCCCAGACCAGGGAAACATGGGAGGCTGATAGCCTAGGATGCATCTAAAGGGGGTGATACCAGTAGCTGGCTTGACCAGAGAGTTCTGTGCGTACTCAGCCCAAAGGAGGTACTGGGCCCAATCCTCTTGGTTGGAACTACAATAAGATCTCAGGAACCGGGTGAGTTCCTGATTGAGTCTTTCGACCTGACCGTTGGATTGAGGGTGGTAACCGGAGGTCAGACTCACGTTTACATTGAGGGCTTGGAAGAAGGCTTTCCAGAGACGAGACGTGAACTGAGGACCTCTATCGGAGACGATATCTTCAGGTAGTCCGTAGAGACGGAAGACCCAGTTACATAGTAGTTCAGCAGTTTGCAGAGCAGTAGGCAGTTTGGGCAGGGGAATAAGGCGGCAGGCTTTGGAGAATCGATCAATCACAGTAAGGATGACAGTGTTACCTTGAGAGACAGGTAGATCAGTGATAAAGTCTATTGCAATGTGGGACCAAGGTCGTTGTGGAATGGGGAGTGGTTGGAGTAATCCGGCTGGCAATTGGCGTGGAGTTTTGTGCGCATTACAGGTTTGGCATTGCTGGATGAAGGCAATGGTGTCTTTGGGCAATGATTCCCACCAGAACCGGTTCTGCAGCAGATGAATGGTGGCCGTGATACCTGGGTGGCCAGATGAGGGCAGACAGTGTGTGTGGTTGAGTATTTGATCGCGTAGAGTGGGTGGTACGTAAACCTTATCAGGAGGGCAAGTTGTTGGAGGTGCATGTTGAGAGTTGTGTTGCTGGATAAGCGTCATGATGTCCCATTGTACGGGTGCAATGATTACCTTGAAAGGGAGTATGGATTCAGGTTCGGATGAGATCTGTTCATCTTCGTGGATACGGGAAAGCGCATCTGCCTTAGTGTTCTTGGAGCCTGGACGGTAGGTAACTGAGAAGTCAAATCGGGAGAAGAACAGTGACCATCTGGCCTGCCGTGGATTGAGGCGCTTGGCTGAGCGCAAATACTCAAGATTTTTATGATCGGTTAGTACGGAGAAAGGAAAGTTGGCCCCCTCCAGCCAGTGTCTCCACTCCTCGAAGGCCGCTTTCATAGCGAGAAGTTCACGGTCTCCAACGTCGTAGTTACGTTCAGCAGCATTGAGTTTGCGGGAGTAAAAGGCACATGGATGGAGTTTAGCAGTAGAACTCTGGCGTTGGGAGAGAATAGCCCCGATACCAGTGTTGGAGGCATCCACCTCGACGAGAAACTGAAGAGATGGGTCAGGATGATGGAGTATGGGGGCGGTCACAAACCTTCTCTTTAGTTCCTGGAAAGCTTGAAGAGCAGCTTCAGCCCAGTGTAGCCGATGGGTTCCTTTCTTGACCATAGACGTGAGGGGACTAACCACAGAGCTGAAGTTCCTGATGAAACGGCGATAGAAATTAGCAAACCCCAGAAAGCGTTGGAGCTCCTTTAGTGTCCTTGGTACTGACCACTTGAGAACGGCATTGACTTTGCTCTCATCCATGGCGACCCCCTCTGGGCTGATGACGTACCCCAGGAAGGTGGTAGAGGTGGTATGGAATTCACACTTCTCCGCCTTAGCATAGAGTTGGTGTTCAATGAGTCTTTGCAGCACAGCTCTCACATGTTGGACATGTTCCTCCAGGGTATCTGAATAGATTAAGATATCGTCAATGTATATGATAACCGTTCTATTTAGCATGTCTCTGAAGATGTCATTGACAAAGGATTGGAAAACCGAAGGACTATTGACCAGTCCAAACGGCATCACCCGGTATTCGTAGTGCCCATTGGTGGTTGAGAAAGCTGTCTTCCACTCGTCCCCCTCCCTAATGCGGATGAGGTTGTATGCGCAGCGCAAATCCAATTTGGTGTAGTACTGTGCAGTACGTAGCTGTTCCAATGCAGAGGGCACCAGTGGTAGAGGATAGCGAAACTTTACTGTTATTTCATTGAGTCCACGATAATCGATGCAAGGGCGCAGACCTCCATCCTTCTTGCGGACAAAGAAGAAGCCAGCTGAAGCAGGAGAGGTGGATGGACGTATGAACCCCTTCTCCAGCTCCTCCTTGATGTACTTGGCCATAGCTTCTGACTCGGGTAATGATAATGGGAATATTCGACCCCGGGATGGTGATGAGCCTGGAATGAGATCAATGGCACAATCATGGCTGCGGTGTGGTGGTAATGTGTTTGCTTGTACCTTGCTGAAGGCGGTGACGAGATCGTGATACTCCTTGGGCAGATTGGGAATGCTGGTGGACTCCGGGTCTAATGTGACAACTTGTACATTCATGGGAGAGATGGTCGAGAGGCATGATTTCTGACACTGGGAGCTCCATCTAAGAATTTGTCCCTCTCTCCACGACACCTGAGGATCATGCAGTCTGAGCCAGGGCAATCCCAAAATAACAGGGGTGTTAGATACAGGGAGCACGTAGAATTGAATGGTTTCTTGGTGTAGCAGACCGGTTAACATTTGCAGCTCTTGGGTGCGGTGAGTGATCAGTCCAGACCCTAGAGGGCGTCCATCTATTGTGGCTACAGACAGAGAATTAGTGCATGCAATTAAAGAGATGTTATTCTTTCTGGCAAATTCCTCAGAGATAAAGTTCCCAGCTGCTCCTGAGTCCAGTAGAGCAGTGGTGGCTACTCGAACCTTGTCGGTCTTGATTACCAGAGGAACTGACACACAGTTAAAAGGTACACTCACCGATTTCAGAGTGTGAGAAGAGCGACGAGAGGGGCAAGTGATTCGTAGATGTCCCGAAGCGCCACAGTAGAGACAGAGTCGGTTAACCCTGCGGCGGTGACGTTCCTCATCAGTCAGATGATAGGAGTTGATCTGCATAGGTTCTGTAGTTTCTGCGGGTCGCGTTACCGCAGCGGGGAAGAGGCGTTGAGTACTGACACGGCGAGAGCGTTGCAGATTATCAATGGTTATAGTCAGTGAGATAAGATCACTCAGAGTCCTCCCTTCATCACGGCAAGCGAGTTCGGTTTGCAGCTCGTGATTAAGCCCCTTGCGAAACAATACCTTCAGCGTGTCACTCACCCATGACGTCTGAGCAGCCAAAGTACGAAAGTTCAAGGCATATTCCGCTGCTGTTAATCCTCCCTGCGACAGTTCAAGCAAACGCTCACCCGCTCCTTTCCCCTCTCGGGGGTGATCAAACACCTCACGGAATCGTATCAGAAAATCAGTGAAAGTGGTGAACGCCGTTCCATCCTCGTGCCATACAGCCGTTATCCATTCCAAAGCTCTTCCCGTTAATAATGAACACACGAAGGCGATCCTACCAGCATCAGTGGTGTAAAGGGTGGGTTGTTGTTCAACGAACAGCGAGCACTGTAGTAGGAAGCCCTTACACTTGGTAGAGTCCCCGTCAAATTTCTCCGGGTAAGCCAGTCGTGGATTAACGTGAGTTGGCGTTTCTGCCGTGTGGGAAGCGGTGACCGCTGCAGGTGGGGGTGACGTCACGGCAGTGCTGTGGAGGTTTTGAACAGCCTTTACCAGTTCTTCCGCGGTTGAAGTGAGACGATTCAATTGATGCTGGTTAGCAGCGATTTGACTTGCCTGGGCTACCATAGTAGCACACAGATGATCGTAAGCCGCTGGATTCGGTTTTGGCGAAGTCTTCTGTAACACATCATCAGACAGGGAATCCATTTTGCAGGCTTTATTGAAAGACTCGAGGTCGTACAGGCAGGGATCAGGACCAGCAAACACAACAGTAGAGATAACCAGAATCGTCGTCAAACACAGGCAGAAGTTCAGAGGTAACAGGCAAGATTCAGAGTCCAATAAACAATCCAAGGTCAAGTGGCAGGCAGCAAAGGTTCAAGAGACGGTAAACAAACAGAACTGGTAACAGGAAATCAAATACAGGAAATAACGCTTGGAAATGTCAGCCGGAGCAAAACAAGACTTCGCGTTTGACTGATGTGATTGTGCAGCTTATATAGCCGTACTAATGAGCTGCACCTGTGTGGTGATCAGAGTCCAATGCACGGGGTAGATGGGAAGTGTAGTTGAGAGAGAGTGCATAAGAGTCAATATTCCGGAGATGGAGCCCTCTGCTGGCCAGTAGAGGGAATCACGGGGTTCGTCTCCGTGACAATAAGGTCATTTCAGAGTGTAAACACAAGGATAAAAGATACAACCGATCTATTGAAACACTTACAGGCTTGGTGTGGTGTCTTTAAAGCGATCTGATCTAATAATCATTCATTTAGCTACACACAAGCTCACCGTTTTTATATATTTTTAAAATAAATGTTTTGTTAAAATACTTTCATCTTATTTGAAAAATTAGCACTTGACTAGGTTAATCATTACCTAACCAGCCAAAACAGATAGACTGTCTTGTCAGACAGATAGACTGTCAAAACACTCTTTATTCAGAAAACAAAATGTTGTTAACTTTCTATACTAGACCAAGAGCTAACCTGTTGCTAAGTGGCTTTTCTTTATCTGTAAATGGACGCAGTGAGCAAGCCATTCTAAAAATGATCATCTCCCACCATCTCTCACAATAGGGGTCTCAGATGATGCAACAAGCTACATGACAGCAGATCGAATGAGGTTCACGGGCCACAATTACTGATTGCATCTAACAAGCTGCTTGATGCCTCATTATGAATGCAGACTGACAACATACATCCATCAGCACTCCCACCCAAATAACTCCAACCATGTTCAGGGAAAGCCAGAGACCGGAGACCATTTATTTAAAACACACTCGTCAACCTCATATTGTCAGTTTAATGGGGTATATACAGTATGAGACACAGAGAGAGAGAAATAAGGAAATAACTTTTTAAGGATGAATCTAAAAAGACAAGGTTGACAAGACAATCAAGACTGATTAGTTAAACAATTTTAAACTTTAGAAACTGATGTGGCTTCATAGCGTGACAAGCAAAAAAAGAGAGCCTCAAAAGAAAAAGCCACACATGGAGAGACAGAAAAGGCGAAAATGAGACTGAGAAACAGGGAGAGGGGCTGGAAAATTTGACAGAAGGTGCAGACAGACCCGTTGTCACCCTGGCTAAAACAAGGCTGCCAGGTTGTAACTGTCGGTGTGCCTCTGTCTCATCAGCGCTTGGAGCTTTTACTGGCAAACAAGCCTCTGTAGCTCCAGCCTGAACCCGAGAGCAGTTTGGCAGGCCAGTGAATAGGAACTGATTGAGCCTTGGAGTTGTTATCTATCCTCTGTCTGAAGGCCCAACCTGGCTGGAAAAAAGCTAGAATACGCTGGAACATGGGCGGCGGGCTTATGCGAGAGACAAGGCTTCTGGTATATGTCTTCTGGAGTTAAGTAAAGTGGGTTTATTGTCATTTCTGTCCTGCGAGGCAAGGGAAAAAAAACAAAATATCATATATTCTCAATATGACAGGTCAATATGATGCTCTGCCTACCTTTATTATTGACACTCCACCAAGACAATAACTCAACGCCCACCTGTCACATTACATATCCATCGGGAAGACTCTTTATTGCCTCTTCTAGAATTCAAAGCTACAACTATATCATGGTGTTAGCTCTTGTAGAGTCAACATTAAGATTTCCAGCTGGGGCAATCATGCAAATTACTTTATCAAAGACACAAAGACATTTTGTGGAATACCAGTTTGAAAGTACACTATCAAAAAATAAAATGTGCGGACATAAAGGTTTTTTTTCCAAACAATTATACTTATGCTAGTATGAAAGAAAAGAACAAACAAACGAACTAATGAATGAATAATAATGAATGAAAGAAAGAATCTATCCATCTATCTATCTATCTGAGAGAACATGAAGTTTGTCTCCAGCTGATTTTACTGCTGTATGTTATGCACGTCTTAGTGACACAAGATACTAAATCAATCAATCAACAAATCAATAAAACTCCGCAAAGAGCTAAGAGACTAAGATGAGAAACTTTGTTTGTCTTTAGAATAGCATGCACTGATTAAAAACAATAAGAATATTTATTAGTAGCAACAGTAACCAGAGTCTATTTTGATTTTATATTGCATTAAAGGAATAGTATATTAAATGCATTACTCAAGAGACTTGGAAAGCACCCCAAAAATCAATGGATGTCTCCACGTTTCTCTCAGAAAAGCCATCCTGACCATGGAAACCCAAAGGAGTGGGCTGAAAGTGTCGGGGGAAATCTGCACCGTTTTTTCTCCGTCTCTCATTGTCTTCCTCCTACTCCCAGTCATTTCCCTGCATATTGCGCATGTCGTAGCGTTGGTTCTGGGCAGGAAGTCTGGCAGCCACACTGCCCTCCTTCCCACGCGGCTTGTGAGTTCCGTCCCTGTGTTAATGCTGCAGGAAGCCAGCCAAGCACCCGCATGCAACAAATAAACAAACCACAACAATCCAAACAACGAGAGCAGATTCTAGAAAGAGTCACACATCACCCTGCAAAGAGCTACAATTACCCACAGGAGAAAAAGTGTGACAAACTAGGGGCGAAATGATAGCTTTGTCAACACTTTTTACCAAAGCAGTCTGGTCAAATAAAATGCTGTTTATCACTGTATTTTTTAGCCAAGGGCATCAGACATATAATTGCAGTTCCTCTGACATGTGGTCTATTTCCGAGCCGGCTGCTCAAGCTGATTGGTGAGGCCTGGTATTTCAGTCTTCCAGCTTAGATAAGAAGCAGCCTATGAGCTAAACTTGGCAGCAGAGCAGGACACTTGAGAATAAAACAGAATCAACCCTCTCCAACATTCTCAATTTCACACTATAATGATGCTGAATGATAAATGACATATTTATAGACAAATGAATAAAAAACATAAAAGGAAATTTCCTATATATACACACACACTCATTCTTGTTGCATGAAAAAGTATTACTTTTAGTTAGCAAGAATGCATTCCATTGATGAAAAGTGATTTTTGAAAGATTATGTGACAAAAACTATAGAAACGGCTGATGTGTGTGTGTGTGTGTGTGTGTGTGTGTGTGTGTGTGTGTGTGTTGTGATGTAAAAATTGCAATAACATTTATTAAATTTGGTATGTACAGTATATACACATTATATTGTTAGATGCATATATAAATATATATAAATATATAAAATCAAAGTAAACGTGTGTGTGTGTGTGTGTGTTTGTATAAAATTATTTATTTCAATTATTAAAACCCCTTGACCTGAAAGATATGACATAAGATATAGGCATATGCATATGCAGGGTTGCAATAAAAAAAAAAAAAAAATGAGTTTGTTGTTATTTTTTATATTTGCATCTACACTATAACAGTTTTGTGGCATATTACATGTGATACTATCAATATATACGATTTTGGAAGTTTGATTTTGTACATGAATGTTAGATCCAATTAGATTTTTTTATTTGAACTGTACATTCTAATGTGTATTAATTTTTATTTTTATATGCATTTTTGTTTGTGTATTCATTTTTTACTTTCTATAATGTTTACTGATTTCTTAGTTAAACTGTTTTCACAAAACTTTGTTCACAGCAGCACAATGTCTCAAACACACACACACTTTTGTATTAAACACATTAAAAAAAAAAGTGTATTTTAAAAAATACAAAAAACATAACATAAATGACAAAAGACATTTAAAAATACTGCTCTTCAGCTATACACATCTAACATCCCTCTCCATCCAACATCCCCGGTTTTATACAGTTTGACTTCACTCCAGTCAAGGTGATGTCTCTCGGCTCTGCATTGCTTGATACCTTTTCGTTTCTGGTCCAATCAAGCAGCTTGTCAGCAAACTCCAGGTCCGCACTTGAGCCGCCAAGTCAAAGCAGCTTCAATGCACAGCGTGCAAACAGTCACGCTAGGCTACGCTCGCTCTGTTGGAGGGAAACATCTCCATAAAAGAGTGACACCAGGATGCTTTCTTCCTCCCTCCCATCTCCTCCTCCAGAGCCGTGCGGGGCAGTTGTCAGATAGGAGAGACAGAGTTTCCCTCTCATCCATACCCACGGTCCCTGCCCAGGTGCGCCGGTGCATCACTTTATTTTGCCTGCACAACTCTACCTGTCTCCACTAAAACCATCATTGACAGGCCGCTGTCACAATAAACCCACCCTAGCTATTTCTCCACAACACCCACCCAGTTTTGCTTTTCTTTTTCCTCATCTAACCGCCCACAGCATACTCACCCGGACTTTCAAATATTCACTCCCAGCACTCATCCTCCTCTGTTCTACTCCCATTCGCTCATTCATTCAAGCCTTCAAGCAACAAGTGAACGTTGGTCCATTTTCAATCCATGGATCTCAGCTGGTGTAGCTTCAGGACCCAGATTTTACATTTATCCAACACTTTACCAAATCTGTTTATTGTACAAAATTGAATTTTAATAGGTTAAAGCTCTCTGCAGTCAATAAATGTGCACAAAATACATTGTGGCCAGCACAATCCGGTTTTATTCACATTTCAAGAGAATCTGTGTTAATAGCCCTGGTTGGATTTCATTTTATCATGCATTTTGTTCAACCTGCCTAATATTTCATTTGAGCCTATCAGAATAGATTTGCAAAGGATTTTTCGGTTTCAATCCACATGTTGAGAACTAGGACAAGTTATTATTTTTATTTTTTTTGTTTGTTCATTTGTTTGCCTGGCTGGTTTTATTTATTTAGATATTTGTTTTATTTGATGGTATTTTCTGTGGAGACCCTAGCATCCACTTGTGGTCTTACAAAACAAAACAGTCAAATAAAAAGTTAAATTAAATGAAATACAATTAAATTAAATGGACCTATAAAAAATATATTTAAAAAATTGAATAAAAATAAATGCAATAAAATTAAGCATAAATTCAATTTAGAAAAATAGAATAATAAAAATGTTTTACTAATTAATCAGTAAATGTATTTATTACATATAAAAATACAGGTGAATCAAGTAATGTTCAACACATTGTAAAGGGCTGGCAAAGTTAATGTGTTGACTTAAATATGTTTTACAATTTTTAATCACTTTAAATGATATTAAATTAGAAGCTTGAATTTCTGATAGTCCTCTAATAAGGCAAAAAAAAAAAATGTCAACAAGATATTTCAGAAACATCTAAAATATCTTAGAAAGGAGGATCATATTTGGGCTTCCATGGCATCAAGACCTTTAAAACCCCTGGTCTAGAGCATAATGAAATATTCATGATTTGTTTTTCATCCCAGTGCAGAGTATTTTAATCTTTTAGTCGTTGTCCTGTCCACTAGATTCATGCATAACAGGCCACTACGAAAAACAACCAAATCGAAATCTAATTTATAGAGCTATTAATGTTGTATCTCTGAATAGTAAAAAACAAAACAGTCAGATGACATTATTATTTCTCTATGCGCTGCAGCCGTAATGCCATAAGCACACCACCATTCCATTTCAGCCTGGTAATATGTAGAATAAACACAATAACCTTCTTATCAGCAATTGGGTCATCTTGTACATTGGTTTATATTTACATGCATTGAAATGCATATTACCCTCATTGCAGTGAGATGATGAGTCTGATATACAGCAGTGCATTTCAAACCTGAACAATGGATCTGGGAACACAAGATATGACCTTACAGGACAGGTGGAGGTGTATGATAAACAAAGCAGTAAACTTTAAATGCGATCAGAGGGTTAATGCATCCGTTTGCATAGAGTTCTCCCTCATAACATACAGTCTCTATGAGGATTACAGTACAGTATATATGCTTGATTCACACACTTAAAGATATGCCGCACTGATCCAGAGCGTGAAATCTGAAACATGCAAATCTCCAAACATTAAATATTTCCTTATCTAGCACAAAACCAACTTAGCTTGGCAGTTATATCGGTGCATAAAAATGTAATTTCCAAGGATTAAGTATTATTCATATAACCTTTTGAAGTATGCAGACCAATTATGCAACAACTTCACAGATAATGCTGGATGTCAAAAAAGTTGTGTGTGAAAGTGTTGCTGCTATACACAAGGTGTCCATATCTGACCAATGAATTTCCATTTTCAAGCTCCAGGCAGAAAACATTCACTACTGCTTCGTTTTTAGGTTTTTAATAGCAGTATTTTAGTTTCACTACAAATACTACTGTTTTGTTTTTATAGTAATATTTTCTATTGTTAAATGCGCACCAACACATATTTGACCATATGGTGCTCCATATGTTTGTACACCAGCAACAAACCTTTATAATCAGGGGTTTTCTCACTATATCTTTTCAGCTCACTGGACTCTCATATTCCAGATTTACAAAAACAAACGAGCACAACCCATCCAAAATGTCATCATAAATCCAGACACTGTATATTTATTAAGCATGTATTGTTACCACTATCAATCATGCTTTGCCATGTAGGACACAGTTAATAAAAGCACCCTCTTATGTAATGCGACTGAACATCATTTTCTTTGTAAAACGCTGCTTGAAAACACCATATAAATCATAATAGGTTCAGTATGCTAGTAAAATACATATCAGAGATGTTACCAAATACATAAATATATCCAGCCATTCCTGTTCACTGCGCTGGGACACCATCTCTGACAATTTATTGCATGGGTAATTTGGAAACTATAAATAGTTGCAGTTCAAACATTTGAAAAAAATAAAATCTTTCTAGTCATACTTGTCAGTATTTACAGTAACACTAGAAATCATTATGCACTTGGAATATATATATATAGTGTGTATCTGGAGAGTTTAATCTCCTATGAATTTACCTAATTAATTGTCCATGTGGCCATTGAAAAAAATGATTTAATAACAGCTAAGGAAGATCGATCAGGCTTAATTGAAATAACTTCACAAGGGAGTTTAAAATTATTATTTTTCCTTTTCCTATTATTTTAATAAAGGTCTCAGTAATGCATATTTATGAGACAGACATTTTTATCCAAATCGTCCATCTTAACGGACAATAAAATATAATACTTGATTAAAATTGAGAAATAATCACACACGCACACACACAAAAAAAAAGAAAAAAAAAAGAAAAAAAAATAAACTGAGTTTTTTATGAAGTCAATCAAATTCTGTGGGACATGGACAAAATTTGTCAGTCTTACAATTCAGCTGGAAGTTCAGCAGATATTAGTATCTTTGGTGACTGATGGCTCTAATTTACCTCCACATAATTTCAAGTACATATACAGTAATTCAGGCTTTGGATCCTATGGAGAACTTTGACAGACAATAAATTGTCAGGTTTTCTGTAAAGAGTTGTTCTGTCTCCTGTCATTTGATATTAAGGACCGAAATTAGATCTTCTTTATTAATTCTGTAAATAAACTAGCACAGAATGACCTACAGTATATTTGAGCTCACAAGGAAAAACAAGGATATGAATATATGTGCAGTTGTTTCTACAAAACGTCTTGGATGTGACCCCTGTGACTGTTTGTCTTTTGTGCATAATGTAACGCTGAAGCAGTCTAAAAGATGAGAAGACATTTAAATAAAGATCTATGCAATAATCTACAAAAACACCCACATGGTTAGAAAAAAAAACTACCATTCAAAATAACTTTCATTAATAAATCATTAACAAGCATACAATGCTTAACAGATCATATATATTCAAACAGCTAAATACATTGTAAACCATCTGTCAGAATCATTATAAGATCTTTAAACGGTGCATGATTTTAAGAATTGAAAGTTTAATGACATTTGTAAGCATTTTAGTTTACATTAAATACTGATCTGTTAATCATGCAGCAATGTTTTATTAGTACAAGTAAACAATATTATCTCATATTTCTAGCTACAGTATGTGAATATATGAACCAAAGAACTGTTAAGCATTATATAATGTTATTATTTCTGTTAAGAATTTATGTAATGTTAATGATTTATTAATGAAAGTATCATTAAGTGTTACCAATGTCTTTACTGTCACTTTTAATACATTTTATGCACCCCTGATGAATAAAAGTAATCATTTTTCACTAAATAAAACTGGATTGGAAACACATGGCGGTAAGGGCATTCATTTACTTTTGACTGATGTTGCAAAAAACTAATTTTGCACATACTGCATATTAACCAGAGAATATGGTCATAAACAATTGCTGACTGGCAGGAATTCATTTAGGTTTTGCTGATTGGGTGAATTAGCTGGTCGACTAGGTCCACGAGGCCCATTTCCAGCCAACAATCAACACACAAATTGCACTTCTCACCTCCTTTAGTACAAACCTTTAATCGAATGCACAAACCTCTAAAGATTCCAGCATTGTTCTAATAGTGAATTATGATCTTCATTGCTCTGTAAAGTTTTATTGCTTGGTTGTTTTGTGCCAAATCACGAAAATTCCAATTAGTCTAATTTACTGACAACATCATGTTTAAGGCTGAAAACATGTCAAATGAAATATGGTGTGTAATCTGATGAAGGTCGACCCAGCACAAATCAAAAGCCCAAAAAACTTACCTGAGTCCCTATGAGGTTCTAATTTGAGCAGCCCTGCTGACCTGTTTTTGCCATTCACACAGCGGTAGGCTGGCCGAACTGGGCCATGGTTATGAGACTGTGTGATTGAGACTAGCCAGGAAGGATCACGTCTTGAGTGGCACCAAAGGAAGGGCGATCTCTGTAGCAGGTGGGCATGAGGACACCATGCTGCAATCTGTCTGTGGCTGCAGTAACTCGTCTAATCACTGTTCCGTCTCATTTTTAATGTGCATGGACTGAAATAACAAAGCTAGAACGTCATCTCATTCCCAATATGATCCCAGCTTTGCCAGAGAAGTTGGGGTAGGAAATTATTTTACTAGCATAGCGTAAAACGTAAGTGTCATTTCAGCAATAGTTGAGCCATTCATCACTGCAAGATTGTGTCTAATCTGTTTGTTACAGACAACTGTCACAAACTCATGCTGGGAATATAAAAGAGGCTCTTGTGGCACTCCGCAATAAGCCATTCTTGATAATAACGGGTGACTCTCATCAGCAATGCAATCATAAGCGGCGGTAATTAGCAGCTGTGAGAGACAGCAAATCTTAAATTAATTCCCCTGATTACCACATTGATTATTTCATTTCGTTGGTGCATGATGGCGTAAGAAAATTCAAGTGAGTTATGAAAGTAGTAGAGGAAATGCCAAAATAGAATGGAGACCAAAGGTTTCTGCTTTATACTCATAAGGCTTCAGAGGTTACAATGCTGTCAAACTATAGGCTAATGTAAAAAATAATAATAATAATAATAATAATAAATTATGTGACTGGAGCTTTAGAAGATTAAATCAAAGAAACCTGATTTTGAAACATTTTAATACATAAAAATAAATAATGAGAACATTAACTAGATGACGTCATGCGTTAATTAGCATATTGATGACGTAAGTGCCAAGTATTGTATTGCCTCCCTGTGCTCACATACTGCAATTTAATTTAGCCATTTAATTTAATTCTCAATAAAACTGTTTTTATTACTTTATTTTAATGTTTATGTTGTCAGACGGAATGAATATTATAATGACTGAAACGCGAACCATTAAGACTACATAACCAGCTCTCAAACATTAATCTGCACTAATGAAATCAAATACACACGATAAAGTCAGTGGTTGTGACTGATGTCGGCTATACTTGCTTGTTAAATAGAGTTAGAAGCAACAGAATATCTTTTTTTTTTTTTTACTGAAATACTGCTCCTCTCTGCACTCGCTGAACACAGCAGATGCAGAGAGAGAGGCTAGCGCTGGGAAAGAGAGACCTCGCGCTAGAGCGGCAGCACCAGAGAGTCTCAGAGACTAAATTATGATTGTCCAAAAAGTCGCTAGATTTGTCGCTAGTCGCTATTTTGGAAAAAGTCGCTAATTCTGGTTCTTGGACAAAGTGGCCAAGTTGACAACTCCACTGCCCAGTGGACCGGCTTCAACCGTCTCACAACCGTCTGCTGATAGGTTATTACTCGTGAGGTGTAACCAATCAGACAGCGCCGTGGGCGGGACATTGAGCAAGTCTGCAGAGTGGTGAATAAAGAGAGGATGAGCCAGACAAAGTAGCGCATTTTAAAATAAAACTGACTTTAATCAAACCACGGATCCGTGATAAGTTTTGTGATCCGTCTCGCCACTAGTGTAGGAGCACTGATCACTTTGAGGGGGGGATAAATTTATCCTCAACAGGGATAAAAATAATTAAGCAGAGGCAGGGATACATTGACCAGAAAGGGGGAAATCCCATGCATCCCCCCGGCAAATCGCACCCTGGTAATAGTAATAATAATAATATAATGTGCCTGGAGTAATGATGAAAACTCAGCTTTGAAAATCACAGAAATAAATAACATTTTAAAAATAATAAGAAAAATAAAATCACAACAATAAAAAGATTTCAAATTTATTGAAAAGGTTTCAAATGAATTTAAAACAGTTTACAATAGAAAATTATTATACACAAAATACAGTGCAATCAGTTTGGACGTAGCACAGTTCTCGTTCAATAGAGTTTTGAGTCTGAATTTAAATTCGACTAATGTTTTAGCACATCTGATCTCTTCTGGAAGCTGATTCCAACTGCAGGCGGCATATTAACTAAAAGCGGACTCCCCTTGTTTTGTATGAACCCATTTCTAACAGACTCGATCCTAATGATCTGAGTGGTCTGTTAGGTTCATATTGAATGAACATATCTGCTATGTATTTAGGTCCTAGGCCATTTAGTGATTTATGAACGAGTAAAAGTACTTTAAAATCAATCCCAAATGTAAATGGAAGCCAGTGTAAGGACCTGAGGACTGTGGTCATATGCTCATATTTTTTGGTTCTAATTAGAATCCTGGCTGCAGTGTTCTGGATGAGCTGCAGCTGTCTAATGGTCTTCTTAGGAAGGCTGTGAGAAGACCATAACAATAGTCCACTCTGCTGGTGATAAAGGCATGAACAAGTTTTGCCAAGTAGTGACTGAAAAAAAAACCTAATTCTTGCAATGTTTTTTAGATGATAGTATGCTGGTTTAGTTACTGCTTTGAGTTGAGTTTTTAGCTACTGATTTAGTTTTTTTAGTTTTAGTTTAGCTACAAATTCTTTTAATAATCAACCAGCACTTCATTTATAACTTTTTTTTTCTTGTTAGTTTAGATTCCAATTCAACTTCTTAAAGGGTGCGACCAATTTAATTCAAATGAGATTTTAAGGAAGGTGCCAAATTGCTCGAAGGCAGCAACACATGTAAGTGAAAGCTGGAAAAGTCACCTGCAAGAAGTCATGGATTTCCAAGGAAAACCGTCATGTGCTGAGGTTGAGGATGGTTTAAGGACGTCACTGATGTGGGAGGCCATCAATGCTCTGTATAGTCAGCAGCGACTTTAGAGAATATAATCAGTTTTTTCTCACCCGTGAAAAACTGGGATAAGGCTCAATATTATCTCCAAGGTCAACCTGATCCTGGCAATGAAAAGAAGTGCCCAACCAGAGGAGCCTGACTTGCCTTTCTCCTCCTTATCACCATCTGAACACACTTGTTTAAACAAAAGCAAGATGGAACAAGCCCACATTCACTCTGTCTCATGCTCTCTTTACCACATCAGTGCCACAACACCGATAACTTCAGTTGTAACCAGCAGCAACACATTTTGACAATAATAACAATATCTTTCATGCATTCTCTTCTGTGCAAAGGTTAGATTATGCAGCTATTAGAGAACTTGAAAGGGCATTGTTGGTGTTCTTTTTTTTTGTGGAAAACATACATTTAAAGGTCGAAGGTCAAAGCAATTTTCTCTACTGAAATTTAAAGAATTATTGAATGAAAGTTAACAAAAGCCTCAATTAATGGATAATGATAGATATACACGAACATGCACAACCTCACAGGCACAAAAAACAACAACAACATACAACAAGATTCATTTCCACAGCGTTTCCTGTTATTACGCTCTCCATGGAACACTGATCAATGTGCCCTCTAAACGGATATGAGGGTCCAGGGTAACCATTCAACCTTGAATGCCCTGCTTGTCCAATCCTTACCGCCACAACTTCCTCGGCCATGATCCATTACAAGGCTGGGGAGCAGGACCAGTCACTATGATGTATTTAAACTCTACTGCACTGTCATGGACCGCTCACGGCCCCAATTCAACAGAATAGTTCTCCCCTGCATTTATCTGAGACAGTACAGTATGGTCGGGTGGCTTCCAGACTTTTCTCGAAATTGATTTTCTAGGGATTGATTGTGGTGAAGCTTTGGGCTGAGTGTGAGATTGAGGTAATCATAAATACGAGCCAGGTTGGTAAACAACCAATAGATCCCACAGCATCCAATTGATGATATTTACACAGCAATTCATTGTCAAGTTTGCCAGCACGCAGATGCATAATCTAGCTGAAAATGATTTTTATTACTCCACCAGTGTTTGTGTAATACTAGACTTTCATTCTCTCTGCCAAAAACTCTTTTCATCACAATGGTTTGTCCCACTTCCCTCTAAATCCAGCCATCACAACTCCCAATGGAGTGAAGCCAGGAAGCCTGCCTCACTGGTTGGATGGATGTCATGGTAACCACGCTGCTAATGCTTGCTACGGTTTCCAGCTGACTGCTCTGTTGAGGGGCTTCAAGTGATGCCCCAGTGACCAGGTCTATACTTTGGGCACTCACTCATAAGAGACACGCCCCTCCCTCTGGTGTATCTCACGCCCCTCAAGCTCTGGTGGGGCTCTAAAGCTCAAAGTCACCCAAGTCATTATTCACGGATGACCTTCTCCTCTGTCGAAACTCTGAGATGGAGCACAAAAGTCATACGTACCACAAAAATGGTGAAAAAAAAAACTGATGACAAACGCCATTGCTTGTTTTGAGACCAAACATTATTAATTTCGAACTTGACAATGACAATATTGGATTAGAGAGCTACAGAAGATTTTCAATGAATAATGATTCAAATTTCATCACTAAACCAATCATATAAGGGCTCGCAAAATTTTAAAATCCCTGGTAGCCCTTTGGGCACAGACGTTATTCAGGTTTTGTAACCCAAAATAAATTTAGCTAGCCGAATAAAAAAAAGAATTCACCGATTACACAATACAATTTCTTACAATGTATATATATAAATTTTTTTTAATTTTTTTTTTACAAAATTAGATTTAAGACAATTTTTTAATGAAAAAGGTGTCCTTTTATTGTTTCTCAGACAAATGCTGCATATTTCTTTGCGAAATTGAAATATCAATATTAAAACTAACTTGAAATTTTAAAACAGATCCCAGAACAAATAAAAAATTATATTAGATGCTAAATGCATGTTATTTGGATTGTATAATTTCAAAATTTGAACCAAAAAATAGAATGGTCTGATTTTAGCTTTGTGAATGAGATGAAAAATGTCACTCTCTGACAGCAGGTGGCACTAATGGAGCAGCAGGTATTTATAGGCTGCTGCCCCTTTAAGACCAAATTCACGGATCCAATATAATGATGCACAGGAGATTTCTTTCTCCACTGTATACGTTTACTTAAGAAATAACTGACTGTGTTTACGAGAATACGTGCAGAGACAATTATTCTAAGATAATATTGTGTGTATGTGTTCAGTCAGAAGCAAGGATATGTGAAAGAGGAATCGATTCTGTGTACATGCATTGTCTAAATCGCAGCTCTCTGTGCACGCTTTGAATAAGTGCTCTAGCTCCAAATGCAACGAATGTTTAAAATGCTTAAATGTTTAAATCGACTAGAAACAAATCCAAACAATCAACTATGATCCGTTTCATCCCTACAAGTGAGTGAACAATGCAAGGAGACCGACATTTGGGAGACCGACTGGAAAAGACAATAGCCCCTGGGATGTCAGGCTAGATTTTGCTAGCCCTGCGTATGGTTTCTGAAGGCAAAGGTTAAAGCAAAGGGCCATATGAACCACTTTTGTAATACTTAATGGTACCCTTTTGTTATTTTGGAGACTGACAGTTTAGTCACAATTCACTTGAACTGCACCTCCTTATCTCAATTCACTCCTGCAAGGGTATGCTCCCTCCTGAATGAGTGGTGCTTTGTTTGTTCACCAAATCACTTTCCAAAACCTTCACCCTCTCTGCTCCTCTCTGGTGGAATGAGCTGTCCCGAACTGCTGCAGCCATCCAAACTTTCATGAACCAGCTGAAGGCACACCTTTTCCACACTGCTAAACCGATGTAAAAGAGAAAAATCTCTCTATATGTCTCTTCTCTGTATTTCTCATATGTGCTTTCTTGTTTACTAGCTTACTAATAAATGCTATTGAAAACTGTGAATATGTTGGATCTGTCATTAATTGCTGAAGTGACACTAACTGAAAAAAAGTGCAGCTGCTTATATCAATACTGAAAAAAAATGTATCTGCATAGTTATTCCAAATAAAAGGCTAATTTTAATTGGGAATTTTAGCTTTTCGGTCCAGTGTAACCACAATGTTCCATTCCATGCAAGAATTGTAACAATTTTGTAACTATTAACTACAAATCAAGTCTTATTTGTTTTCACTGACTGTTGGCCCTTCTATCAAGTAGCAGTTTAGTTTTTGGATGGGGACAACACAAGGGAATCAGAAGGGTAGGGAAAGGCAAACACTTAGAAAATGGTTTCATCCTTGATAATTACATGCTGTGAAGTGTGCCTCTGCAAGCAGCACCCCAGAGAAGGTTGTGGTAATGAGTCAGTCACTGCCCCCTCTACTGGGCAAAAGGGGTCTGAGGTCATTGATTCTGCTGCTAAACCTGCAGGTGCCCAACGCTGTGTGTGCATCAGCTGTTTATAGCACTGCTTTTGTAATGACCCAGAAATGCAGAAATTAGAGATATCATGAGATATGCATGCATTTATGCACGTAAATTATTTAAATGTTACAATTATTGTAGTGTATCGAAATATATGTTACTCTGATCTCATGTCTCATTCCCTAAAGAACAACATTGAAAGTAGCACATCTTACCCCACTCTGCCCTATTATGTCATACTTTACCATTTTGTGGCAAGGCATATCATGTAAAACTACCTCAAACCCATATTTAAAAAATGAAAGTGTGTAAAATTACTGTGTAGAATGAATGGAATATTTCATTATTGCTTTGTCATATTCACCTCTTATCATTTCTAGACATCTTTTTCATAGAGCAGAACCCAACTGTCAATCAAAGACGTTGTTGGGTGGTCTCCAACCATGCATTTGATTTCATTTTCTACACAGCTAAAAATACGGGTCTAAAAATAGAAGGCTTGGTGATGAACGCTTTCCGCTCAAGGTGTGCAAAGCAGCTGAGGTGCAACGCGCTGACAGGACGCAGGCATATTCAGGAACATGATATGACAGGGCATTTGGTGGGATTTAGCTGTGAAGGAACAGAATCTGCGCCATTTGATTAACCCCTTCTCCCTAGCGAGTGTTTACTGCTTGATTCTTAGACCCCTTTATTCCGCCTTTCCAAAAAGAAAAAAGGAAAATCAATATGGTGAGAGACACACTCACACATAAACACACAGACAGACTCCACTGACTCAGCAAATGAGGATCAGTTGGTCAGAGAATTATTTCCCTCCACAGCATGAAAACTAAATCTAAAGCAACCATCTATCATGTGTGGAGAGAAAATGCCAAGTATGAGGAGCTAAACAAGCAGAAAAGGTATATTTTAACATCAGCAAAGCATCCTGATACTTTTTAAAAGTGTTACAAATTCCAAATACAAAACTGTAATAGGATTATGGAATATGCTCTTTTTTTCACACATCTCCGACACATATATTCATGCGCATCTGGTTTTATAAAAGATATCGGCAACTTACCTGACCTTGATTTGAAAAACATAATAATAATCCTTTTTTATCTAGCCTATTTACAACTCTCTTGACAATTTCACATTTAGAAATATCCACCTTGTACAAAATGAAACCTTTAGGAACAAGATGACACGGTATCTGCATTTTTCTTATGATAATGATAGTGTAAAGGCGTCCCTGGTTATTTTGTGTCTAAGTGATATTGGTGGCAAAACTGTGGGAGATCTGAAATATGAGATTTCAAATAAGCAGGCACGTGTGAGTGTCTAATATGAAGGATTCTGCCAGGAAGATAATGGCACATCTAACAACCCCTAAAAGCACCAATGAGTGTGATATTGCTTTTGTACAGCAGTTCAATAAACAGCAAGTTAAAATTTGAATAACTTACATTTTAGACACAATATTGCTAGGTCCATTTTGTTAATGATAATAATTCTGTAGAAAACCATGGCAGTAGGCCTGTCACGATAATACATTTTGCTGGATGATAAATTGTCCAAGAAATTATCGCGATAAACGATAATATTGTCATTCTAAGACCAGTTTAAACTAATATAATGATAATGGCATAATAACGCTGGTACACCTTTTCAAAGATCAATAAACTTTTATTTTATTTTATGGCAGATTCAGAGCAAGAAATACCAACATGTTGACTTTATGTGGATTAAAATTCATTAATTTTGTATGCTATATTATGTTTATATACCAGTTAACCAAAAGTATCATTTTGAACGATGAAGGGGCCGTTCACATATCACGTATTTTGGGCACTCAAGTTTGTTATTTCAACTGTGGTATGCGCGCTCATAATGGAAGGGACGCGCTCGTTTTTTGTAGGAGTGTCCGCACCATATCTAGTTAAAAACATCTCAGCTTTTCAGAATGACCCAAGCGCACCAGGTCATGTGACAAGAACCAACGTTACAGCAAGGGTTTTTCGGTGGAGGAAATCCATTGCTGAAATGTCCTTGTTGTAACGGAGAATGCAGCTGATGGATGCTTAACAACGACTCTTAAGCAGGCTCGGGTCGGGCTCGGGCTTGCGCTCCGGTCATGTGATGTGTTTCGGTAAGCGCGAGAAAGATAAATGACTCTTTCTTGACAAAAGGCAAAAGAGCTGTGTGTGTGCGCACATTTGAATAATGTCGGGCTGTGAACGGGTTCAGGCTTTTAAAAAGCTGTCAATCAAAATGTACTTGTCGGGCTCGGGCCAAAACCTGTCAGGCTCGGGTCCTGTCGGACCTAACTTTTAAGGCCCGATTACAGCTCTAATGCCTACAGACATATTTAGCTGAGCAAGCCAAATGAAGAAAGCAAAAAGTAAGCCCATTTCGACCAAAATGGGCAACTAAGTTACTTGCAAAATATATGCGGTATTAAAATAAAGCAGTAGTGCATGTACAATGCAGTATCACTATCTACAAGCAAATGGAAGGCGCTTCCCAAATCTGGCCACTCTAGCGAGATAATATCTCTTTATTCCTGGGACATCTGTGCCATCGGAGAGGGTGTTTTTCTGCAGCGGGATGTCAACAGGCTGCGCTCCAGACTAACCCCACAACATGACATGTTACATTTTTTTAATAAAAATATTATCGAGCTAATTTTTTTAAATCAGGCGATTAATTGATTTATCGAATATCGCAACAGGCCTACATGGCACCATCAACCACATCCAGGAACACACAGCATTCTGAACTAATTGGTTGGGTGAATGATTTAATGACTCAAATCTTTCCAGAAATAGTACGGTAATCATTTTGTCCAAAAAAAATTCAAAACATTTAATTTTAGTGAATTCAACCCACACATTGTCTGTATCTGCTAATGCGTTACCTTGGAATCAAACCGGTTACCTTACACAGATGAATAATGAACAGCTGATAATGTAAGAATCTCATAAAATGAGACCTGACATCATCATCAGCTTATTAAGCTCCTTGGTAGCCCACAGAATTGTGTTATGTTGAACCTGTCCCTTCTGGCGCCAATGACCTCACTGATTCAAGCTTAATGAGTCAACAAAAGTGACAGCATTTTTTTTTATGCTTGCCATTGCCCATCGGTAGATGATGTTTGTTAGCTCTATATAATTACCATGCAAGTGCTGACCTTTTTAACCTGAACCTGTCATGTGTCCATGTGGAGGGGGGGGGGGGATCTGAGCATATATAGCCATGTGGCACCTAATTAAAACTGAACCACCACTCATTGTAAGCCAAGATACGTCCCATGGTTAACAGAGCCCAACCCTCACCTTAGGCTCGATGAAATAAATAATTCATATCATGGAACAGCAAATATGATGACAGCTTTTTAAACGCCAGGCTTTCTAGGTGCTCAATTAGCCTTTGGAGACCTTGATAGCTAAACTAATTAGTAATCTGTGCAGCAAAACCCATGACGGATCAGTGTCTACTGATGTACAGTTACACACCAACAAGCTATTACAATCCTGATTCATCTGAATAACTCAAATCATACTTATTTGGAGAGTTTCTCGTCTTCATCCAACAGCATTCGTGCCTGATGACCTGGCCACACGTTGATTTTCCTCGAACAAAAGAGGCCTGAAAGCCAGGAACGAAATCTGTCTGTTAAGAGATCTGTGCATATCTGTGAAAAGCACTTCACACATTCGCCCTGTTTCATCACCAGACACATGGTGCTTTTCAAGCATGCTGCCATGCCACAGAAGACAACCGAGAGACGGCAGACGAGAAGAATTAATACAGATCTGGCCAAATCTTCTGGCCCAGTAAGAGCAAACAAAACTGAATCTCTCCGTTATCTCTCTGTCCATGCATGCTTTCAAACAAACAGCAAGGAGATAACTTAGATGTTTGATAAACAGGATCTCAATGCTTTAGACGTCCTTCTTCCCATTATCATGCTGCAAGCGGTGTGCATTTCATCCGAAACTGTGAAATTTGCAGGGGCCAGCATTAAGCATTCTGTAGATAACATTACACCCCTTTGATCCCGCTCTGTCGCTCATCAACTACAGCTCATTCAATGGGCTTATTTACAGATGCGATCAGGCACCCTGTGGAAAGATCTGCCAGTCAGCTCTCCAGATCAATACAGCATTCCCTTCTAATGGAACGGCTTCGCCACCTTTCCAGCAATGTAAAATACTCACACTTTGCCAATTAATGCATTTGTAAAGAATAGTCTTGACATATGGGCACAGTGAGAGGATAACATCACTTCATGAAGGTTTTAAACGGCAGTTGAACGTGAAGGCAAGACTTTAAGTGAGGAGCTTTAAACCTCTACCCCGGGTCTACAGCCAAATCCAGTGTTTATTTTAGTACACAATTGACAAAGTAATATTTGTAGATATCTCGAAATCCTGTATTCAGTCTGACAACGCTGGAAGTGGACCAAACTGAGCTCATGGGGATGTGCTGGTAGACCTCGTGGCATTTCAAATCATCTGTTCAGCAGAAACTCTGGATTAAAGTATCTCAAAATAGCCGTTTAGATCAATTTAACACAGTTCTCAATGTGAAAAGTAAAACCTTTGCAAATGATGTGCAGATTTTACCCACCATGCCATCATTGAAGAGCATTGCTCAGGTGTTAAAGAGAGTGACAAAAAATTATTCTTATCCTGATTTATTCTCAAATTCACTACACCTTCCACTTCAAATTGGGTCAGTCTCTTTAAATGAACTGCGATGCCAAAATCTATTGTTAAAATGAGCACAGATAACAGAGCTCTTTTCTCTCTATCTTTATTCGGCACATTTAGGCAGGTTTATTGGAATTGAATTGTGTGCTACTTTCATCCATCTTAACCAAAATAACAGACATCTTTAACATAACTGAGCTAACCTGAAAATAGTGCATTACCCTCCAAACAAACACTGAGTGCGATGGAATGACATTGTGCACTCACCAAATGATGTCCAGGGAACAAACGCTCTCCTCTCCCCGCTTTAAATCCGTAATTCAGCTGGATAAGAATCCTACGTTCATGCCCTGCTGAGGTTATTTAGGGAAACGAACTGCTTTCTGGATGTTGACACAGTGAGGGATAAGCATCGGCTGCTGAAGGAGCGAATCGATGCGGCTCGCGCTGAGGCAACGGAGGCAGAGCGCGCGGTGATGCTTCCTTTTCTCTATCACAACCATCCCAGCCTTCATCCACACACACGCGCGCGCACACAGCTTTAGAGCTGAATCATTCACAGAGCACCATCTTCTGGCAGTACATGAACATGTTTCACACCTGTCCTTTATTCGGCATAAATTAACTACCTTCTTTTTGTACCGCATTTAATGCAGCGTAGGCTATTTATTTATTTATTGCTAATTTAAACTTGCGTTATGCTTATTGTACATTGTTTAAATTATTATCTAAATTTTCAGTGCTTATTAATTTTGATACCCCGGAGTATTGTTTGGTTATTTTTCTATATATATTTTTTTTTACTTATTATCATATTTATTTTGTGTGTTAATTTTGTACGTCCGCTAACTAAATCTAAAAACACTTCGAATCCGAAAATGATTATCTAGATCCAATACATGCTAGAGAATGAAATCACAATCTGTTTTGTACATCTTTCAGACAAATTTGCAATCCTGGTTAAACTGACAACAATTGTTTTATAGCCTACTGGGATAATTTTCAAGGGCGTTTCTCGGACCCCTGGGCAGTATAGCTTTTGGCTCAGGCCGCCCCTCGTTCCGGTGACCCTGCATATTTTGGTCGGTATATCTGCACGTGCTCTCTGTCAACAGGGATACAATAAACGCGCTTCTTTAACTCCCGCGCATGCGCAATCGAGGTCCTTCGAGTTCAGGTGACATCATTCTTTTTGGAGCTGAGCGGCGTCTTTTGTGCTTCACACCAGTAACTACGCGGTTAGAAGTCTTTGTTCTGTTAAAAAAACACTGTAGTGATAATTTGATATCATATTCTCATTATGAATGTTAACGTGCCCCATTAACCTCATAGCCTTATACCTAAACTAACAAATATAAACATACATTGAAAAAGAATGGACAACTAGCCCCGGTGTTCTCTCTCTGTGTACTCACATTGTTCAATACAGCAAGTCCAAGTGATCGCCCTGTCTTCTCGGTATTGAAAACATAGAACTTCTATCTTTATATTTCTTTGTCATGCAAGCACTTCTCTATAGGCTAGATACAGCATTAAGTAGGTTATTTGTGAAGCTTCACACTGTCAGACAAAAGCGCCATCTTTTGGTCGTTGAGGAAGCATGAAGCTGCCACAGAGTGTCATTTGTTAATTCAGCAATATACAACAGTTCAGATAAAAACGCTGGTTGTGCAACGCCTGATCACTGGTCAATGGTTCCACTCTGGATATGAATCACTTTGGGTGGACTCTGACAATGACAAGGTTACGATAAGTAGACGTATTGCTTAATAAACAGAAATAGACTTTGACGTTCTTGATTAAGCAATATCATTTCCCAGAAGGGCCCTGATTAATAAAATGATGATTAATAATGACTTTGCTCAGCTCTCCAGAGAATGGTGTAGACTTTCTTTTGGTGATCAGCACAGGAACAACAACAACAAAAAGTGCTAGAACAGTAAAACAATATTTCTAAATATTCTAAAAGTTGATCAAAAATAATGAAAACTGCCATAATATTTACCTCAGGTTCTAAGCTTAGTGTTATTTTTTTTTTCCATCAACTGTTTGGTTACCCATGTTCCATAAAATATCTTCCTCTGTGTTAGGTAGAAGAAAGAATTCATACAGAGGTTTGAAAAACAGAGTGAGTAAATGATGAGAGAATTTAAATGTTTTGGTGAACTTTGAAGCACAAAGGTCTGATATTAGAATTAGT
>NW_020524217.1:0-105952 GCF_003368295.1 Carassius auratus
CCTTTATTTATTTTTAAAGGATTTCAGCTTCATTCATTGCTTAATTTAATTAATTGTAAAAAAAAAATACATTTCATGACTTCTTCCACCTTTAACAGCAGTACTATTCAATCACCTAAAATACATGAACATTTGCACTTCTTATGGGCTCAAGTCCTTTCAAGTTAGTCTTTCTCCATTTAAATAAGCATATTTTTAAAAGAAAATAAATTCTTATGTGACATGTATGCTTTACTTCCACATAAAAAGGCAATTTTCTACTCCTCTATTAGTGCTCTGATTTAAACACTGCATTTAAAGAAGCTGCCTGAGATATCTCGATGTTTCACCATGAAACAGGAAGTTGTTATAACTCAGGCATACGATGTCTGATCTGCCCCAAACTTCATGTTTGATAAGAGCCCTGTCCTGAACACATGCCCATTCCCATATTCAGTCATAGTGCCACCTTCTGGCAACAGGAGGTGATATATGTTTTGTGCTGTAACAAACCTTTCCTAGAGATTTAATGACACCAACATTTTATTTGGTCAGTCTAATCTAAAGGCTTCTGCGATTGAAAACTTGTAAAGCTCTTCAGTTTTTGTTAAAGGGCATGTCTGTGGGAGCCTGACAAATTTTGATTTTTTGCCATGGAAAAGGACATTTTGTTAAGAGTCCTGGCCTGAAAACATCTACATGTCAGTATTCAGTTGTAATCATAGCTCCACCTGCTAGCAATAGGAAATGACTTGTTCTCTAACAAGAGTACTCTTTTGTTGCATAAGCTAGTTTACACTATTGGAAAATCCCTTTTCTTCAGAATACTGATGCCAAAAAAAAAATCCTTAATTTTTGCATTCATTTAAAATGCATTGCTGTACAAGCAGACCTAGGCGAGACGGCTCGCATGCCTATTAATTGCTCTGCAGCTACTGCTGTAACCAATCAAGGGACAACTCGTGACGTAAGCACCAATGAGGGTGCATTATGTCCGTCTTTCCGGCTCATGCCAAAGGTGTTGTAATGTAGGAAATGTACCCATGTCCCAGTGCTCACCCTACACCATAAGCATGGCTCGTTCAGTGTCACACACTCATTCACGGCCAATATCAATGAAACCGACTCCACGCCGTGTGTTTTTAAATGTAGGAGATGTGCCTCTGTACAGTGCTCACCCCTACCTTCACAACACGGGCGCTCTGTGACACTCACTCACTTAGAGCCCCCATCAATGAACGCAAAATGCGTTCTGTGTGCAGAAAACCCATCAGAGACACGAAAATGTGTTCTGTGTGCAGAGAGCATATGCGCGCCTCCCTGATGCGACCCGCAAAGCAACACTTTATGCTATGCGCCGCACACACACAGTGACCAGAGCCCAGATACCATTCTTCGGCCAGCGTTAAGCATAAAAGCATTGAAAATGATCCTGGGCGTGTCAGATTGGGTAATGAACACTTTAAAACGAGGCTATTTACTGCAGTTCGCTCGCAGACCCCCGCTCTTTCAAGACAGGGCCAAAACCATGGTGAAAGAAGTTGTTTAGCGAGATTGCAAAAGAAAACGTGCTATATAAACCGTCCAGCTGATCCAGAGCAATGCAGGTTTCTACAGCTGATATTTCCTGAGAGCAGCGCACGTGCCAGGATGTCAAAAATGTGGGTCCAGACATGCTGACCAGAGACAATGTTCCCACAGAGAAATGGTCCCTGCACTCCCAGGTAGTCCAGTTACTATGGGACACCTCAGGCTGCCCAGCATTTTTCATGAAAGGAAGGGGTGCGCTGACCCATGTATGGCACAGCCGCTCGCTTTATGCGTTTCCCCCGGTCGCACCTGTTACCACAGGTGATCAAGCCAATCAGGGAGAACGAACGCTCTGTGCTCCTCATGGTGCCGTTCTGGAGGAACCAGGTTTGGTTCCCAGAGCTGATGCAGCTAGTGAGCACAACCCCATGGATCTCCTCTCTCAGCCCTGACTTATGGGCCCTGCACGTCTGGGCCATCACGGGTACCCGCGGACTTCCCAGAGAGAGTATTGAACACTATTACACAGACGAGAGTGCCTTCTACTAGAAGGCTTTACGCTTCAAAGTGTTCAGTGTTTTCTGGCTGGTGCTCAGGTCAAAACATAGACCCACACCGCTGTAGCATTGTGGAGATTCTCTCCTTCCTACAAGAGCTGTTGGAGAAGGGCAGGTCCCCCTCCACGCTCAAAGTGTATGTGCTTCCAAAGCAGCGTTTGTCAAACCTATGCTTGGCCAACCACTGGGAAGGAAAGATCTCATCATTCATTTCCTGAGAGGTGCTAGGGAGATTAAACCCTCCCCGGCCCCCTCTGGTTCCGGTCTGGGACCTCTTCACGGTACTGGAAGCTATGAAGGGCGGCAGCTTCAGACCGCTGCAGTTCATGGATTTGCGGTATCTTTCCTTGTGGCTCTCGCCTCGGTCACGCAATGGGTGACCTGCACGTGCTTTCTGTGAGTGCTGCGTGTATCGAGTTTGGACCTAACGACACGCGTTTATGTCCCCAAAGTGCCTTCCACTCCATTCACAGCACAGGTCATTTCACTGTCAACTCTTCCAAGATCTAATAGTGAGGGCGATGTGAACCTTCTCTGCCTGGTCAGGGTGCTGAGGATATATATGAGACGGTCTAGATTTACCCACTATTATGTATATTGCTCATCGTTCACTGTTTTCCTAGACCCACCAGGGGTAGGAGGCCCTGGGTGTGAGGTCCCTTTCAATGCTGCTTAAAGCTTTAAAGTGCCGCAATTATGCTATTTCCAATATTGCCTTTCAAGCTGTGTGTAATTTACCAGTATGTGAATGTAATGTGCACTTTAATGAGAGATGGAATACAAGACAGGAAACCATTTCGTTCTGTTTTTAAATGGGCAGTTTGAATAATGAAATAATAAACAGGATATTTTATTCAGATTATTTGTATTATTCCAAGCATAGGCCTCTCACATTTTGTTGACATCATCTTGTTACCTCATTATTGTTTGAGGTGCTTCACCTGCTTGTCTTCCTATTTATTCTCCTGACCTGAGGGATTCACCTTGAAATTCAGGAGTGCTGTAAAGGGTTTGGAGTATAATGATTTAGCTCCAAAGGACTTGTTTTCTTATACCCTTGATGAGCCCATCAGTATGTGAAAGAGGTACGGCACTTAACCCCGTCTTTTGGGGGCTTTTGTGGACATAATAGCCCACAACGGAACTTTTCCTGACATGGCTGCCTGTTCAGAGTCTCTTCACATGATGGCTTATATGTCAGTGTCTCATCACAAAATGGCTGCCAGCACAGAGCCTTTTCACAGAATGGCAGCCACTCCTGAGTCTCGTCCCAAAATGGCCACCACTCCTGAACCTTGTCCTGTTAAGGCTGCCTTTCCAGAGACTCTCCACAAGATGGCTGCCAGTTTGGAACCTCTTCACCGGATGGGCCCAATGCTTTTGAGACTGGCTTTTAGTATGGCAGATCCAGAACGCATTCCAGATATCTCAGAATCCGTCCAGTCTGGGAGCCCTCAGAGTCCACTCCAGAACCCACTCCTGTCCGGGAGCACTCAGAATCCAATCAAGAACCTATTTCAGTCTGGGAGCCCTCTGTGTCCACTCAAGAAACCTGGTGGTTTCCAGCTCCGCTTGATCCAACATTGTAGCCCTCTGTTCCGTCTATTTGCTGTGGTGGTCATGCACTCCACCATAGGGATCTTCGGTCATGCCTGCTCTGCTGGGGTGGTCTTCTGCACCACCGTGGAGAACTTCAGCTATCACTCAGCGGCTCTGGTGGGATTGAGCTCCACACTCTTCAACTAGTGGGCTTACGCTCCACCCTTGCTTACTGCTCTCCCAGAATTTTCTGGTCTACCTCTTGGCTTTAGGCCCTCTTCTGCCACACAGACCTGACCCAACATATCTCCCCCTGGTCCATTATTTTAATTCAGAGTTATTTACCCGTATTGCTGCCATATTCCTGCCTTGCATTGTTGTGCTTTTTTTCAAGCCTGCCTGCCTGCCTTTTTCCCCCCAAGGGTAGTTTTTGTTTGTTTTATTTCATTTTTTTATTAAAAATTATAATTTTTGCGGTAACGCTTTAATATAACACTTATCAATTGCTTATTAGTATGCATATTACTAGAATATTAGCCATGTATTAGTGCTAATTAAGAACATATTAATGCCTTATTCTACTTGACCTTATTCTTCATCCCTAATCTTACACAATACCTAAACCTAACAACTACCTTACTAACTATTAATAAGCAGCAGATTAAGACATTATTGATAGAAATGTCATAGTTAATAGTTAACGAGTGTTACCTATTCTAAACTGTTGTCAATTTTTCTCCTGAATTTGAATCCACGCCTTACTCTCTGATACCATGACAAAAACAGCCCTGGGAAAGCATAAGCCTATACATGCATGGACATAATTACACCACTGATCTAATAGAACTAAAAGAGAGATGTAGCCACAATCAGATGGCAAAAGTAGGTAATGTAACTACAATAAGAAGTTTGTCATTTCCAGAAGAGGCCTGTGCCTGTACAATAGGGTGACTATTCATCCTCTTTTTCCCATACACTCTTCGGACCTAAAAGAAAATGTCCATCCATGATTTCTAAATTGCCCAAAATGTCTGGGGTTCACCATTCATTGTGAGTTTTTGCATTGCTTTGACCTTTCTCTTTAGCTCTCTGCCTTCTTGCCCACCACCACTGGATAGTCATGTACACAAACATTGTTCAAACTGCATCTCAATTATCTCTAATTTTCTCACCCTAGACCTGACGGTGCTGAAAGATGAGAGTCAAGAACTGATTGAAATGGAAGAAAGAGATCAATATAAGAATCAACATGATTATTTAACTGGAGAAACATATTTTAGTTGCTCACAGACTGAAATAAGTTCCTCAAGAAAAATGGATCAAAAGACCAGAATTAGTCTGAAACTGCCGTCAGTGTGGAAAGTGTTTCAGTCAAAAAGTAATTCTTAAAAGCCACATTAGAATTCACACTGGAGAGAGGCCATTCATATGCCCTCAGTGTGGAAAGAGTTTCACTCATTCTGGAAACCTTGGAGACCACATGAGTATTCACACTGGAGAGAAGCCTTATTCCTAAAAACAGTGTGGAAAAAGTTTCAACCAGAAAAGTAGTCTTAACTGCCATATCATAGTTCACAGTGAAGAGAGTCTTTTCATCTGCCAACAGTGTGGTATAAGTTTCAGTCAAAAAGGAAGCTTTAACCAACACATGAGAATTCACAATGGAGAGCAGCCTTACATGTGCCAACAGTGTGGAAATCTTGAAGTCCATTTGAGAACTCATAGAGAGAAACCCTACATATGCCCTTTGTGTGGAAAGAGTCTCAGTCAAAAACGACACTTTGAAAACCACTTGAGAATTCACTCTGGAGATCAACCCTACACATGCACTCAGTGCTGAAAGAGTTTCAATAACAAAAGACACTTTGAAGACCACATAAGAACTCACACAGGAGAGAAGCCTTTCATCTGCCAAAAATGTGGTAAATGTTTCAATATGAAGGGAAGCCTTAATAGGCACATGAGACTTCACACTGGAGAGAAACCGTTTACATGTGGTCACTGCGGAAAGAGTTTCAAAAATAAAGCAGCACTTAAGTACCACATGAGTTTTCACAAATAAAAGAACAGTTTTATGTAATTTGTCGAATTGTTGAAATTTTCACAGACAGGAAACATTGTTTACAATCATGTTATAACACCAGAGAGAAGGCTGATCAAATCACAAATTGAATGACCATCGCTTTTCCCACTTTCAACCACTCTGTCCCCATTTTTTTCCATGGGGGGTGGGGATCAATGGGCAGGTGAATGCATTTTTTGTGATCTTTTTATCCAATGTATTAACACATTCACACAATGTCAAGATAAATGTGAAATGAGACAATGAAAAAACATAAGGAGAGCAACAGCTTTCTACAAAACATCACTTAACGCTGAGGATGCATGTTAGAAGTGAGGATTGGTGGAGAATATTGTGCTTTGTACAATTTTCATCTTCAAACTGATTTTACTACTTCAGCTGACGAAGTTTACATCCCATCTGGAAAGATGCTTGCCATTGTGTTTATGCATTAGATCTGTGGGTGAAGAGTAGGCAGTATTTTGTGGCTGTTTGAATACATTTGATCAACTCGCATGTGTCAGTGTTTTTACGAATAGATTAAATGAAATGGGACAAACTTAATCTTGACAACCTATGTATCATTATAAAGATCTAAGCCTCAAGAATCGACAACAAATCGCTGTTTTTCAATGGAAAGCTTATAAAGACTGTATTTGCTACATTTGGGTAAGCAGTACACATAAAAAACATGAACAAAAGAAACGCTGTACATACCAGATCCGTCTTAATAACGAGTCATAAACACATCCACAGCTGTAAATCCCGGTTTTGTTAGAAAGGTAAGGGTCCACTGAACGACATCTCATGAAGCACGTTTAGTCCAACGAAGCAATAACGTTGTAAAAATGGATCATAATTCCTTTGTTTACGTTTCAGTTCTTCAGCGACAGAACTGTTTGTGTCCGTTATGGAATAACTTAAGTGTGGTAAAAAAAAAATTCAAGGCACTTCAGTGTCTATAACTTAATATTTTTGAGCATTATCAAATTTATGTTATGATTTATGACACCAAAATTATGTTTGTAACATACTGAAGTAGGAAACTGTTACAATTATAAGTTAGGTAGAGCACTTTCAGCTGTGAGTCCCATAATGGGGGGTGCTGGCTAACAAGTTAAGCAAACCACTAAAAATGGATACTGATGCAGTAATCATATTGTACAGAAGTCTTACAATTTTAACCAGCAGCAGTTTTACCTTTAATAAATAACAAAATCTTACTATTCCACTATAAACTAAATGTCAGTATTTAATAATAATAATAATATACACATGTAAATAACCTAAATATTTTATATTATTTTATATTATAACATTTTATTGTTATTTTAATTATAACTGAGGAGCAAAGAAATATATTATGATTGCAATAATCCAATTGTCCTGTAAAATAAAAAGGGAGTATTTATTACTAATGACAATAAAAAAGTAATGGTAATATTCTTTTTATAACAATTATATAACAAAGAATAAATAATGATAATATCTTTGTTGTAGTATTATTTAAATGTTAAACATAGTTTGTAAATGTTTTAACATTGTTAAAACCATTGAAAATGATTGCAGTAAAATAAAGTTATTATTTTAATTATTATCATCATCATCTTCATTTTTATTAATCATTTTATTAAAAATCATTTTATTTCATTATAAATGCTGACTTTTTTAAGAGCAATAATATTCTTATGTTTTTTTATTCATTTAACTGGTATAAATTAAAATACAAATTAAATTGATATTCATCATTATTATTATTATTATTATTAATAAAACATGCATACATTATTTAAGAGTGCAGTATTATTGTAATCATATTTCTTTACTATATTATTATTCAAATAATAAAAAAGATCATATTGTGGTTGCTATTACTATCAATTTATGTATTTTATTAAACGCTATGATTAATGTCAAATTTTATAATGTCAGAAACTCTTGAAGTTGATTTCAGTCTTGTGAGGAATCAATTATATGTATGATACAAAAATGAATTCAAATCGATTCTCAAATTGATTTATCATTGCATTTTATTTCTTCACAAAATCAAGAGAAAAATTTATTAAATTTCACAAACACGATTAATGAAGAACTTTTCAATTAAAAGGACATTTTTGAAAGAAATAATACAAATGATTGATATGACACTATAAAAATAAATGTAGATACACTGTCTCTATCACACACACATTCACACACACACATTGATCTCTCTGTCATTAGGAGGATTTCTGACACATTTATTCTGTTATTTCAGTGATAGACATTCATTCAGCTGTAGTATTAATGTCATGAAGAGACAATAACATCTCACTGTTACTGATTTATCATTCAGCTCAAAACATGATGGGAAGAATCTTTCATGAGTCACTTCTGATTCATCAACACAGTTTCACTGATGATCCAGTAGAATAAACCCTAAACCCAGGATAGAGCGGCTGAGTGAATGTGGTCTGGACTGTGTGGATGAGGCTCATTGTGTTTCTGGAGACGCTGTAGAAGGACAGAGTTCCTGCTCTGTGATCCACATACACTCCTATTCTACTGCCAATGGACTTCACAGGGAGAACAGTCACTATGTTATTGTGTATGAATGAGTAACTGATGGGAGAGCAAAACAAACTCCAGGACTGATCGTTAAATCCAAACCAACACTCAACACCCCGTCCCTTCCTGGTGATGCTCTTATATGACACTGATATAAACACACATCCACTCCACTCAGTCTCCCAATAACAGCGCCCACACACACTCTCTTTACACAACACTTGAGGACACTCATCAAATCTGTCTGAGTGATCAGGATACAGCTTTTTCTGTCTCACATCTGTCACCTTTCTGTTCTCCTCAGACAGAATGAGTTCAGTGTGTGCTGTGTTTGGATCCAGTGTGAGAAAACAGGCATCTAAACACAAGAACAGTGAGATTAATTACAACAACAATCACTACAGCTGTGTGTGTGTGTGTGTGTGTGTGTAGGTGTGAGACCTCATATTTAGACAATTCAATCATCAATAGAAGACATTGCATAGTTGAATCCTTCATAAAATATCTCAAGTGAATTGAGTTCTTGATAGAGAGACCAATCCACTTCGATTGTGTGAATAAATAATTCCCATCTGGCTACCACATCCTGCAGCATGTGTATAAAAGGCAGCAGGTTCACCACATTAATTAATATTTTCACTTCAGAGCCAAGCGTTGGTGTATCACTACTGCTCTCCCCTCTTCAAATGATTGCAAAAGATGAGTATATATAATTTGTGGAGACAGTCAGACTTGGAGTGTGCGGGGGCCAACTCCAGCACCTAAGAGCAATCTCTAAAAGAGCAACACGGGTGATCACGTCTTTTTAAAGATGTCTTATCACCTGTGTGTTTCTGGATGTAGTTGTTTCCTGGAGCCACAGGATGGTCACGATTGCTGCCTCACATGTCTGGGCATTCAGCACGCTGAGTAAACATTCGTGGATGGTGCATATTTTCTTTGTAAGGGACATGAACATCATGGAGTTGCATAAAAGACTCCATTACATCAAGTGAGGCGGAGTCCCTCTGCCGCGATCCAGCACCCAGTGCGCCACTGCGTCCCATGAAGTCAGAGGTGATTTGAGGATTATGGTGAGGGCGATGCTGTTGAAAGCTTTATCCAGCAGTTCTCAGCAGCAAAGAAGACTGAGGCAATTAAACATAGTGTGCCGTTAGTGCAAGAGGCCCTGAGACCGGCACTCCGGACATGGAGGAGATTGCTCATCGGGAGATAGTGACCACACCACTCCCTCCCCCGGACCTGCAGCCAGAGGTATGCAAAACTTCAATAAAAGAGCAGTTTCCTCGGTCTCAAGAGGAAGAGAGTCATGAACCATGCATCACGAGATCACTTCCCTCCTCTCTTGTCAGTGGGCAGCAGTGGGTTGCCCAAGAGCACCCCTCTACTGACCAGTTTTGAAACCAGGTAAGGGCTGTAGCACTCGAGTCCCCCCTTCATGTCATCACACGCAAGGCTGTCACAAGCCTTAAGCCGGGCTCCTACATTTTCTTCCGCAGGAGGAGGAATCAGGTGTGTGTCACACTTCACACCTGACTCCACCCTCTGCTGTCACAGGCCCTGGGGTGGGTCCCTGTGTCCTACCATGCTGACCCACTGTGTGTACGTAAGCAGTTCCGTTTGTTCCACTGGCACGGTCTCTCTGAGCCTGGTTAGTTCTTCCTAGTCCATCTCAGTGGCTCTTGAGGACCATCAGACTCGACTATGAGATTCAGTTCACCTGGTGTCCCCCCAAGTTCAGGGGCATCAGGTTCACATCAGTCAAGGCTGTTGATGCCCCTGTCTTGCATGCTAAAATCGCAGTCCTTCACAGGGTTCTACAGCCCTTACTTCATCGTGCCTAAGAAATGCGGTGGGTTTACAACCGATCCTTGATCTGCTTAACCATGCACTTCACAAGCTGTTGTTCAAGATGTTGATGCAGAAGTGCATTTTGAAATACATGGTTCCCCTAGACTGGTTTGCAGGAATCGACCTGAATGATGTATACTTTCATGTCTCAATCCTCCTGCGATACAGGCCATTTCTGCGATTTGCATTCAAGAGTTGGGCATATCAATCCTTTGGGCGGTCCCAGTAGCATCGCGTCTTTACCAAATACCAAAACTTTCAACCCGTGGCCAGATCTTGGGCCAGATCTCTGGTTCCCGAAAAACTCATGCTCCTTCCGACAGCCCCTCCCTGGCCAAATCATCTGAGGAAGGATCTGCTTTCTCAGAGATGGGGCACCCTCTGGCACCCGCATCCGGACCTGAGGAAGCTCCACGTGTGGTCTCTGGATGGGACACAGAGATTCTAGGTGACCTACCCAGGGAGGTAGCACTTCACTATCAATTCAGCATGTGCCCCTTCCACAAGATGAGCCTGTGCTCTAAAGTGGAACCAGTTTATTGAATGATTTTACTCTCATCACGAGGACCCCTGGAAATGTTCGATCAGTGCCGTGCTTTTCTCCTTGCCGGTTCCTTAAGGGGGCCAGGAGGTTAAATCCTCCTAGGTCACCCTCCCTACCCTCTTGGTATTTGGGTTTGGTGCTGAGAGCCCTACAAGCTGCCCCATTCAAGCCTTTGTACCCTCATGTACTATTCATGACTTCGTGCGCCTCGATCAAGAGGTTGGGGAACCTGCAGCCATTTTCAGTTAGTGAATCATGCCTTGAGTTTGATCCAGCTGACAGTGCAACGCTGAGTCCTCCAGCACTCCGGGGGCCAGACGTGGCAGAACATCAGGCACTAGGCCTTTCAGCCAATGAATTCCTTGAGATCTGGTGTATTGCTAGTGCCTAAAAGAGTGACCCTGTTGTTATACCATGTGTGTATGTCAAGGATACAGTTACTAGGGCCGTGTTTCCCCAGGCAGACTACATATTGCACCTCATAGGAAGGGTCAAGGGGCTTACTCAGAGCACTGGAGGGGGCAGCACCTGTTGTGCTTTGGTAGGGATCCCAATTCATTGGTCATCACCAACGTGAGAGTCTTGGTTATGTATATGTAACCCCCATTCCCTGAAGGAGGGAATGCAGAGGTCATGTCCCTTCGGCACAGTAGCTGTACCACCGCTGAGCTGCTGGGTCACCAGCTCGGTTCCTTAGTGAAAATATGGATTAATGTGGTGCACCTGCTGCCTTTTATACACGCGCTGCGGGGTGTTGCAGTCAGATGTGAAATATCGCATGGCAATGTCCATAGGCTCATTTAGTTACATTTAGTCTTTATGTACAGTTGATGACGTTATGACAGCTGTAGAGAAATTCTTTGGTCCTGTAGGAGCTTCTCAACTCACTGATGAGTAGTGATATATGGTTTGTGAACGAATGGCTTGATTTGACCATTTCTTCTTAGTGAACCGGTTGAACCAGTTCACCAAATCGAACTGAATCGTTTGAAATGGTTTGTGTCTACAATAAGCATTAATCCACAAATTACTTGTTAACTTAACTTTTTGGCTGACACTCCCTCTGTCAAAATATTTCATTGAAAAGTATGCATTTTATTTATTCACAGGCTATATGGTTGAAATAATATTTTAGTTCAAATCTTTACGTAACATTGTTTAAAAAAATGCTTTATTGACTAACGTTTCATAGACCTTTAGTTGTTATGCTTTAAAATCCCATGCCATTTGTAATTTCACTGTATTTTCATCTCCTAAATTACTATCCCAATTCTATAATGTTAAAATTAATTCAGGCCGATGGCATGTTTTATGTAATTATTTACTTTTATTTTTAGAATAATTGTAGCCTATGTAAATGGGTGAATCAAAACAAATATGAAAACTTTTTAACTGCAGGCCTATAGGTTACAAATCATTACATTACAAATATTTGGATCGTCCCTTATTCCTACCCTTATTTTCATAAAGAATAAATATCTATTTTCTTCAAGAATAAAGATTATAAATAAAGAATAAAATTAGCCCTTATTTTCCATTTCTGAGTTAATTTGCAACTCTAATGATGATGTGACTCCCCTGACATTGGCATGTTCCTCAAAAAGAAATAAAAAATAATAATAAAAAATTTGTTAGAGCTGTGAGTGAAAGTGAAAGTGACGTGACATTCAGCCAAGTATGGTGACCCATACTCAGAATTTGTGCTCTGCATTTAACCCATCCGAAGCGCACACACACAGAGCAGTGAACACACACACACTGTGAGCACACACCCGGAGCAGTGGGCAGCCATTTATGCTGCGGCGCCCGGGGAGCAGTTGGGGGTTCAGTGCCTTGCTCAAGGGCACCTAAGTCATGGTTTTGAAGGTGGAGAGAGAGCTGTACATTAGGCCACGACTTCCCCTATGTGAGCGATTAATACATTAAAAATAGAAAAAAAAGTAGGTGCATGGTTTCTGAAGTGGAAAACAAATATTCAATTAAATTCAATTCAAGTTTATTTGTATAGTGCTTTTTACAATACAAATCATTACAAAGCAACTTTACATAAAATTATGTTTCTACAATATTTAGTAATAGCTTGTAAATGGTGACTGTCAGTTTTTTCACGTATGACAGGATTTTTAGAAAAGACAGTCAGCCAGACGATGAACATTATTAATATTATTCATTAATAATTATTATATGATGCAGTCACACTTGTAGCAATATTTGTTAGTTCTGTTTACTGATTCAGGGTTATACAGCTCGTAAAAAATAATATGATGAAAAAGTCATGATAACATATTATTAATTAATAGAAATAATTAAAGCAATTAAAACCTTTTTTTAATACCATATTCAACTTGAATTTCAGTAATATTAAACTGACTTTAAAATCTCAAGCAGTTTATAAGTTGAATTGGTAAAATGTCACAGTGCATGTTAAATATCCTAAATGAACTTGAATCTTGCATAGTATCCAAAGACCTTGATTGCATGTTAGCATAAAACTAACAATATATTTTGACTTTTATACAATTCCTGTATAAAATGTGACAGCAAAATTTAACAAATTTATCAGAACAAAACAATAATTAATTATATATATAATTCTAATGGATAAATATAATTGCAGTGTATAATAGGCTTATAAAAACAACAAAAAAATAGTTACAAATAATTTTAAGCGAAACGTAAGGTAAGGTTGGGCTTATCTCTCTCATTTGGGAGAAATCCAAACATTTCTATATTTGTGATGTTGCATGATGGGAAAAAAAATCATAATGAGCAAAAAATATGCCAGTGTACTGCTGCTCTTGCTTGTTTCCGAATCGAAGTTTAAATTAGATCGCATATCCAGTAGTGTTTGTCGATCATACTGTATTAGAGTCTGTACTGTCTGATCAAAAATAAGTATCCTAAGTAACACAAATAACACAAAATAACACGAAAAACAGCAAAGTTTGCACAGAGCGCCCATCATAGCGGCACACAAGAAGTGAACATTTGTGAACAAATCTGGATGTCCACCTACTGTATAGGAGTTTAATTCCAGAAAATTGACAGAGAGGCAGCCGTGGCACCATGGTTTTGTTGCCAAATCAGTTTTCTGTTTTCTTCCACTGTGTAGCATATGCACTCGATTTAGACTCATATGTTAATAATTACAGTTACTAGCTGAAAAAAAAAACTATTATTGAAAATAGAATAAAAGATTTGGAACTTGTGAACATGTCTGATACATATGTGTATATATTAATGTTTGTCACAAAATAACATATTAAGATTAAGGCACAGCCTTTATTTATGAGATTAAAGCCTAAAATAGTGACGCACATGGTTTATTTGGAATATACAGTATTTTTAAACTATAATATTCCCCATGAGTTGAAAGGCTGCGCTAAAAATAACACTCATAAAAAACAACAACAATAAAACAAACCTTAATGATTCAGAGTTTGTCAACTTTATGCAGAGATTTGTCAACGATCAGACCAGCTGAACAATTATTTTTTTTTTATTTTATTATTTTGATTATGGTTAACTGACAAATACATATAAGCTTATGTTCATAACACATGTAGGGTAAGACGGGACAAGATGACACTTCACTCTCACCCTAATTTTTTTTTTTATCATAGACATCATTTTTGTCATTTAATCTCATTATCAATGTTTATGAATTAAGTCAGTTGAAACTGTTTTGAGGTTGATTTAGTTTTGTGTCACTTAAAAATCTGTAACTGTATTTTGACATTGTTTTTGACATTGTGTATTTGAAAAGTAGGGATCTGTGAACGCATTAATATTTTCAGACTTGTGAAGTAAACAATAATTTATTTATAAGTGAAATTATAAAATTAGACCCCTAAGAATTGGCACATAATTTAGGTTTAAATGTAATAGTTATTATAATTCAAAAGTAGCTTTCAGTTGATTCTCTTGGATTCTGGTTATTCAGCTAATTTGCCAAAAACACCTTGTTAGAATAATTTAGTATTCTTAGAAATGGTTAATGTTTCATAAATAAATAATTAATAAATATTAATGTAAAACGATATAAGTGGTAATTTACTTGGTGTGTGGTTTTTTAAGAATAAATATGAAGCTATATTAGCCCTTTAGTGCTAATTTGTTTATTTAGTTGTCATAGCTCAAATGTCAAATTGTTCAAATTCTTTCCCATATCAATTTGGCTGATGCATCACTGTCATCCTCCTATATATCCGAGGTGGACAATCTACAGCCCCTGGACACATATGGCCCACTCAGTGTTGCCAACTTGGCGACTTTGCCACGAGATTTAGTAACTTTTCTGACCCCCTTATTATTATAATTTATGCGCAGATACTGGTTGGATAGATGTATGCATGTACACATTTTATTCACATTCCCATAATTCATATTCTAGGCTTGACTATTTTTTTCCTCCCATGGAAACTGTAATACATGCTATTATTTTATCCAGATTAGATTACTTTAATGTATTGTACTTGAAAGTTTCAGTCTCTATTCTCTCGTCTTCTGCTTGTTCAAAATGCTGCCGCTTTTATTTTCCGATGTCGCCCTCGAGTCTAACCCTTCATGTCACCTCTGCGACTGCCGAGGCACCGCACGAGGCGATAGCTTGGGGTGACACTTGCGACATGGATTTCGTGGACAGCGCAGCGCTGGAATATTCTCCACATCGCTTGCTCTCCCCTACCCTGCTGCAGAATAAAAGTTATATTGAGCCTGTCGTCTTCTCTAATGAGGATTTACATTCCACCCCGGAGGCATGCACCGCCATCTCCTTCGGTTGTGGATGCTATGATGACGACGTTCTATCCACCGCGGCCTCGGGGTCTGAGGACTTTGCGGCCGACACTAGCCCTCTCCCTCCTAGCGGACAGGAGAGGCGTGTTTCCCCCTCCTACAGTGAGCTGTTGGACGTGGTTTCTTGTGCAGTGGGTAAATTGGGGTAGACTGGGAGGTTGAGAAGGCCGAGGCCCAACCTTCTTCTAAGCTGGACGACCGTTTTTTAAGTAGTTTTTAACCACCGTTTCTGATATGGTGAACAATGGCTACACAACAATGCCCCCGGTGAAAGAGACTCTCACCGAAAACCTCGCGCCTAATTCGGCCGTGGCATGAAAGATTCGCCCCCTTCTTCCTTCGGAGGCGTGTCGAGTCATGTCTAGCCTGGTGGGGAAATCCTACATGGCTGCTGGCCAGGCGGCTGCTTCGCTCCACTCTATGGCGGTTCTTCAGGCCTACCAAGCGGAGCTATTGAAGGAACTTGACGAAGGGGAGGGCATCACGCCAGAGGCAAAAAAAAGAACTGCGTAGAGCAACGGATTTGGCGCTACGTGCTACCAAGCATACCGCTCGTACAGTGGGCTGTTCCATGGCCGGTTTGATTTCGGTTGAGAGCCACCTCTGGCGCCACCTCTGGCAACACCTTAATACTGGAAAGACCTTTATTTATTTTTTTATTTATTTTTTTTATTTTTTGTTAATACTATCGTGTCCAGTGTAGAAAAAAATCACTGGGTTCTGTTGTTTTTTGTTGGATCGCGCCACTCGTGTCTGGTGTAGACCTGGCATGCATTTTTTAATGGGTTATGTTACAGCGCTGTTTGTTCAGTAAACAGATCGATAAAGTTCTTAAAGATTTCAAAATCATTCAAAATCAGATACTGATAATGTAGCACTGTAAGATTACGTTAGTTTGAATGCATTATTGCGAAAGCGATTGCGTGTGAATGTGTTGCATCTGTTTAAATCATGCTTTAACCTGAAAATAATCAGTAAAAGACTGACAAACAGACAAACTCCTTGAGAACTAGACTGTAAAATCCCGCTCAACTATTGCTGTCATTATAACCTTCTGACCAAGCCATAGCTAAATGTGTTTAACATGAATTCTTAAACTTCATAACAGACTTACATCTGCATCCAAACTCAAGCTACTGTCAAATTTACATTTCTCAAAGACGAGAAAATTTTATATTATTTATATTGCAGACTGCACTGCAAACATTTAGGAGCAAAAATGCATTTAAACTCAAAAGAAATACAGATTTGAAATTAATTGTGATAATTATCGATAATTATCGATTGACTGATGTGAACAATTTTATTGTAATACATTTTTTGGCATATTGCCCAGCCCTAATACATCTCATCAATTTACACAATGTTTTATTTGTGAACTGATGTTCAACTGTTCTTTTAATAGTCAACTTTTGTTCATTCATCAGTCATCATGGCAGCAAAAGTTATTCTAGAAGAATCAGTGCACAATAATTTTAGAAATTCAAAAATTTATTGAAAAAACTATTTTGTGTGGAACAAATAAAAGTGTTGCACTAAATATGGTATAATGTTACTCATGGTATTTGTATTATAAAATACATTCATTAAAAACATTCATGAATGTGTTTAAATAGAAGTGTATACTATCAAATTAAAATACGTTTATTTTAAATGTATTGCTTTTTTTTAATAAGGCAACAACATACGTTACAATAGGACAACACAAAGTGCAGCATGAATTTTTTACAATGTGTGTATCCGACTGAAGCACGACATTCTGTAAACCAGATGCACACACTGTAAGCCCTTCATATTAAAAAGTGAAGTGCAAAGTACATAGAGAATAGACATTGATGTGTAGAGTATATGTGCAAGTTATTGAGCCTTTCTTTTAACAGTTTACAATTTCAGTTACTGTGCAATTAATGTTAAAATGTTAATCTTAAAAACAATTTATAGTCTTTTCGTTTTGTTCTCAAAGACACCAAATAGCAAGTAAAAACACAACAATAAACTCTGGTAATTTAAAGTACTTTTTGCAAATTCATAGACATGTATTTATAAATCAAGTATAATAATGGGAACACAGAATTATCTTCCAGAGAGCTTTACTGACAGTCATAACCAAACGCGACAAGGGTTTAAAGGCTGAAAGACTGAGTGACAGACACAGCAGAGAAAAGAGTTAATTTTAACTTCAATGTAAGGACTTAGATATTCATATGTAGCTCACATTAAGCTGCACAACATTTTCACAACTTATACATTTATACTTTGGAATCATGGCGGAATATCCTGTGATGTCCACTTCGCAGGGCAATTACATTTGAAAAGAACAAAATTCTGAAGTGATAACAAAAACGTACAAACGTGCAGAGCAGGAGGGCTTGAGGACTGGAATTGAGAACCGCTGCATTAAGCTATAGTATGGCTTCAGAAGTAACACAAATTAATTTGCACAATAAAAAAAAAAACTCTGATTTGGATCGGCCCTCTCTGAAAAATACCCGATTCAAGAAAAATGGCAGTATCGGAACAATACTCGTGCCTGTGTTTGCATATCAGATTGGCGCATCATTAGTTTCAAGTAGGGCTGGGATAAACTATTATTTTTTTAAACGATTAATCTAGCGATTATTTTTTCGATGCATCGATTAATCTAACGATTAATTTTTTAGACCGATTCGATTTCGATTATCTCCTCATTGACTACTATCAATTTATACATGTTGATTTACATATATTGCAATGTTAAGGAATTCATGTTTTTTTCCATTCAGATATGTTTATTGCTCTTAAAATTACGAAATAAAAGACTGACTAAGAATGCATTACTTTGCACTTGTATAGAGATAGCATTCAATAAAACCTTGAAGCCTTAAACACATAGTTTACTGAAACAAGCTTACTGAACACATAGGGCCTAGCTTGCTGAAAAAAAGTTCTTCTTTCAGATGAAAATAACAACAACTTGATGTCTAGCATTCAATAAAAAAGGTCACCCAAAATACTTGTTTAGAGCAATTGAAAGAATACAGTAACCAATGTAAACTTGAGGGCTTTAAGCTAATACAGAGAGTGCTTTTCCAAAAAAAAAAATAATAATTTACAGTGGGAGCCAGCAGCCTGTCATGGAGAAGAAAAAAATCTCAGAATGCTCCACGTGAAATTTTGGCATTCCGCCCTTTTTCTATCGTGTCTAATGATTTTGGTTAATACGCACGAGAGAGAGAGAGAGAGCGCGCGCAAGACGTGTAGTTTGAATACTGTGAGTGTGCGAGCGCGCGTGAAACTTTGGCGTTTCGCACTTTTTCTATCGTGTTTAATGATTTTGATTAATATGCACAAGGGAGAGAGAGAGAGCAAGAAGCGCTTGTGTTGTTTGAAGAATGTGAATGCGCAGCCGGGGCTCTCTCTCGTACGCGCCCTGTCAGGCGCAGCAGTCATTCTATTCTACATCACTCACCGATCAGTCAAATAAGGCTTTGACAGCCGCCAAATAAAAGATCAATGCAGAAAAACCCCTGGATTGGTTATATAACGTTTGGACAGAATGTTGATCCGGCCATCGCGTGTATTCAGCGCACATAAGGTAAACGTTTTGCAAATGTTTTTAGGGAAATAAAAACAGATCGACGAATCGATGCGCATATTTTGCGTCGACTTATTTTTTGCATCAACGTCATCGATGACCTCGACGCGTTGTCCCAGCCCTAGTTTCAAGCCATCATAAGTTTGATTTTGACTTGACAAATTGGTGATTTCTAAATGAGTGAGATGTTTGTTTGCTTTTTTTATGGTTTATGTTTGACGTATATGCCTTTAATTAAACAGGACAGAAGAGAGCTGCGGAGTTGGGGTGGGGGGGGAGGGGTCCTCGAGCCAGGATTTGAACTCAAGATGCCTGTAGCGCAACAGAAATATATGTCCACATGCTGCCCACAAGGCTATCGGCTAACTAGAGCTCCTATTAAAAGCCATTATTTTCTCATTCAGACTGATTTGTGGATGCAGAATGATTACTCATGTGAACCAGTATTAGCAGATCATTACCACATCCAATACTGTGATGGAAGTATTGCCTCGTCACGTGGCTTCAAACCCAGCACACTTATTAGGGGTCAGAACCAACTCAACAAACTCAATGGAGACATGGTCTCCTACTGTAACTTTATCTTCTGCTGTCACTGTTGGACAGTGTTACTTCACAAAAAAGCTATTTATATCTTATGCTTCAATAGCAAAAAAAGATGGCATTGAATTAAATGTTGCATTTGACCAAATAATGCAAAATGACAGAAGAGTTCTGTAACTATAAGACTGTTGCTCGCTGATATGAGAATGCTGATGTTCTACAGAGAAAAGTTATTATTGAGTCTTACTAGGTTTCCAACCTTGGCCAAAAAAAAATATATATATATATATTATATTATATATATATATATTTATTTATTTATTTATCAGGGGTGTAACGGTTCACAAAATTCACGGTTTGGTTCGATACGATACACTGATGTCACGTTTCGGTTCGGTACGTTTTAGATACAGCAAAATTGACCCGCGGGTCATGTGACTAGAACTAACCAATCAGTTTCATCCTTTCCTGTAACAACGTTGAAAGCTCAGCCAAGATGAAGGAACAGCTGATCATAGTTGTATATGGATTGCAATATTGAAATAAATTTAGTAGCAGAGCTAGCCTACTGCAAGCCATTTTTAGAGCAGCAAATCCATTTATCCTTTGCTGAAATTTCCACGTCTTCATGGAGAGAGCAGGTCATTGTTGCTTAGCAAAGGCAGATGCCTGAGGGGTGCTTCTGGCCAAGCGCTTTGGAAAGGAGGAGAAAGACGTGCCTAGCGTTTTCCATGCATTTTTAGCCGCGATATGCGAACGGCCCCTAGGGCGCTCGCTCACTCAGCACGCGCTGAAGGCTCGTTGCAAAATGTCTAATGCATTTAACAGACCAGAAATAGAAGATCCTCCAATAACCAACAGGTCTGGTTTTTGGGTGCACTTTGGATTCCCTGTAAGCTATAATGATGATGATAGATTGAATGGTAAATAATAAGGTCTCATATCCGCGGCTATAACGTAAATGAAGCCTACCAATCGCAAAGGTGATGTCTTTTGCCCTGTTTTAATCCATTAGAAATATCTGTCTAAATGCAGCGGGGATAGTTTGTTGCGTGTATGTTTCTCCTTTTTTCGTCTTTTCCTAGATACTGACACACTAAGGTGATGTAGGCGTAAATTATTTAATGTTTCAAGTATTCCCGCTGGTGTTTTTTTTTCTCCGCTGGTGTACCCTATTGTCATGTAGCAGATGCAACATACCATTGTTTTTTTATCCACCACTCTCTTGCCATCACCATTATAGATTACAGGGAATCCAAAGTGCACCCAAACACCAGACCTGTTGGTTATTGGATGATCTTCTTTTTCTGGTCTGTTAAACGCATTGGCTATTTTGCAACGAGCCTTCAGCGCGTACTGAGTGACATACACATATATATATACACACACACACAAATATATATATATATATATATATATATAAAATCCAAAGCAATTTACACTTTATTTTTACCTTAAAAAAAAGATTTTTTTTGTGGGAATTGAACCTACAACCTTGCGGTGCTAACACAATGCTCTTCCACTTGAGCCACAGAAACACTTATTTCACTTAACTAAATGTTTAACCAGCCTTTTAATAGTGACACTGAAGTTGTTTGATGTACTAGTTGGTATTAAGGTTTTAATAAATTGTTTAGAATATGAGGAGAATATGTTGATCTCATGAGTTTATCTTTTTTTTATTTTACACTCAAACTTGTGTTTTCTTTGAACACAGGCATGAAAGAGGTTTATGCAAGTTTTATATGTTATATGTGTTACTTGCTGACCCACTAATGTAATGAGTTTTGAGAAATGGTTTAGATTATAGGTCAAATGTTTGTTAAATGTTTTTAGAAATTAATGAAAAAAAAATTATATATATATACAGTCTGTACAGTATAAAAACTATTAAGCCTATGGACAGTCCCCATGAACCACAGATGCAAGTATGTGTGTGTGTGTTTAGACATACATTTCTGTAGTCCTGCTGTAATCCTGGATTTTCCTCCATGATTCACACTAGAAAACACACACAGAATCACATTTAGTTGGTAAACAAATTGCTGTTGCTATGTAGTTGCTAACGTACATGATGTGGTTGCTTTGATATTGATAATATGTGCAGGGTAGTTGCTGGGGTGTTGCTATGCAGTTGCTAGGGTACGTGGGGTAATTGCTTGGGAGTTGCTATGTAGTTGCAAGGGCACTTGGCAGGTTGCTATGCAGTTGATAACATGTTCTGGTTGGTTGCTATGTGGCTGCAAAAGTACACAACATGGTTGCTAAGGTGTTGCAGTGCAGTTGCTAGAGTACATGGGGTGGTTGCTAGTAGGGTTTATGTCAAAAATAAAGTCAGAATATGATTGATCCCAATATGAGACTGCACTGAATTTCACCTCAGCAGAATTCAGTGAAACAGCGGTTTATTAAACACTGCATTCTGTAGAACCATTTCTGACTGTAGTTAGAGCAGGCGGTCCAAGTCTGCATTATGAAGCGCCTCCAGAACTGTATAACAATATCAGTAATGGTGTGGGTTTCATGTTAACTTTGGGCACTCTTGACCCGATACAATATTCAGATTTTTGCATGTTGTTTTTAAACCCAAAATTAATAATGTACTCATTAAAATATATTTATATTGTAATGTCCTCATTATAATATAGGAATTAAATCATCTTCACATTGCTGGTGGGTGATCATTGCACACATTTTTTTAAACTAATTCTTCAATGCAGCTCACATGCACATATTTAGTCATACACATAGATCAAGCAACACAGAAACTTCAGAAAAGTGGGTGTGGCCAGTCAGAGGGTGAGGTAAAGTACTGATTTGTTGTTAATTTCTTTTGTCTGAGCAGTTTAGTTTAGATTTTACTAGAATAATAAAAGAAGACTGGTACTCTTTAAATCCTAAATACTGTTGCATCCTCTAAAAACTCCTGGTGAAAGAAAGTGAAAGTTGTGACATTTGCCAAGTATGGTAACCCATACTCAGAATTAGTGCTCTGCATTTAACCCATCCTAGTGAAACACACCTGGAGCAGTGGGCAGCTATATCCAGCGCTGGGGGTTCAGTGCTTTGCTCAAGCCATGGGTATTTAGAGTGGAAGAGAACTTTTCATTCAACCCCCCAATTCCTGCCAGCACCGAGGCACCTGTGACCTTCGGGTTACAACTCCAAGTCTCTAACCATTAGGCCACGGCAATGTTAATTTTGACAGGCATCATTTATTTAGTCTTAGTGTTAATCTTGAGACGAGAATGCTAAATGGTCTTAGTCACATTTTAGTTATTTGAGCTATTTTAATTGGAGTTTTCAAACAAAAATAGTCATTAATTCTTCTCCCATTAGACCAAATCAGTTAAGCTTATGAGAAATTTGAATCAAGGACTGAATTTGGAAAAACTGGAATAAATTATGAAATTTTTAAATTTTTGGGTGAACTATCCGTGAAAATGGAGCAAAAAGTATAGTTGTTCATCTATAGATAATAAATATAATTACACATTTTGAAAGAGTGCAATAAGACATACTAAAGAGATACAAATGACAGTGTTTACTTAACATTTGTACATTTATTTAACATCTTTTGTTGGTTAACATTAATGACAAGGATATGGACTTAATTAGGAATGCTGTCCTTTTAAGAAGGAAGGCATGCATGTAATACTGGCACACATTCAGTTTCCACCCACCTGGAAACATTTAAACATTCATTTAATCCATAACTGACTGTATTTACGTGAGATATTCTACACATGACAGATTTTTCGGATGCTTTTGGTGTATTTGAGCACTGAGAACTGATCGTGCACTGTATGTGAGAAGTGAAGTAGTGGAGCGCGCGTGAGAGTGAGCACTTCTATCAGTGTGATTTCTTCTATCCCACCTTCACTAACATTAAACAAATCGACAACGAATTATGACTCCCAGGAAATACGGGATGTCTGGTCACCTTATCCCTACCACTTTGGGTGATGAGGCCATCATTTCAGATCGTTTGTTTGCGATTTGGTAGTCTATCCATCCACTGCAGCTGCCTTGACTAGATATGTGAACACCTTTAATGCGATTGCAATCCAATGACAGGGATGCACATTTTGAAGGACAAGACAGTAGCCTATAGGATGTATAAACATGTAATAACATTATAGTCCCTTCTTGTCATGTTAACAAAGATGCGGCATAAATAGTCAGTTTTTATCATCAGATATTAGTTTTAGCTAGTCACATCTCGTCTTAGTCACATAAAAGTGTTCTTTGGCGAATATTTTTTGTCCTTGTCTTCATTGACGAAATTAACACTGGGCTACAGCTGCCCCAGAGACTCATATAGAAATACCAGAGACACTGAAAAGTTTAAACAATAAATCTTAACACCTCTTCCTGCTTAACATACTTGAATTTGCCCAGTGAGCAATTTGGATCCTTCAGTTTATCAGAGAGCAGCTTGACTCCTGAATCTCCAGGGTGATTATAGCTTAGATCCAGCTCTCTCAAGCATGAGGGATGTGAAGTCAGAGCTGAAGACACATAACAACAGCCTTCCTTTGTCACCATACAGCCAGACAACCTAAAAAAAAAAAACTTCAGCAGCAGTCCACATCACATTAGCTTGTTTGTTTTGTATATTATTACATTGTATCCTTTTTGTATTGAACTGATTATTCAATAAAAAGTATTGTGCACATTTGCTGTTTGCTGTCTGATCTTGTCAGTGAGGTTAAATATGTAATATTCACAGAGACAGAACAGACTTAATGAATATAGACAATTAGCTTGTTTGTGTACTGAAAATCTGTTTATTTCATTTTAAAGATGACTGAGCGATGTGCTGAAGAGGTAGAAGCATAGAAACATGCTATTCACACAAGCCTCATTCATACTAATGTGCTCAAATGAGGACATCCTCAGACCTCACCATTATTTCTCAGTCATTTGACTAATCTGATTTTACTGATGATTGTTCAATCATCCCTTCTGGTTGCAAATGACCATATTTAATATTAATATTTTACATTTCTGGACAATGATTTGATGTAATTTTTGTGCTTAATTCTACTTGTGAGAGTGGCATATTTACTCAACTTCTAATAGGGTATTTTCACACCTAGTTCGTTTAAGCTCTTCAAATGCTCTCAGAACAGTTCTTCTGTGATTTTAGACCCTCCTAAAGGAACCTTTCTTGGGGCCCATTTAATTAATTTTCCTGTTTTTTTTTATTTTTTTATCTAGACTCCATTTTAATAGTTAAATTTAAAAATATATATTAATAAATAATAATTTCTAATTAACTGAAATCATGTATCTTACACAATTTAACAACAATTTATATAAAAAAAATAATAAAATCCACAAAAAAAATATTTTAAGGCCTTAAATGTTATATTTTGTCTCAACTTCAGTATTATTTTTCTTTTACCAAATTTTGTTGGCCACTAATTTTGTGGATTTAATTTTAATGGTTTCATTTAATTTTTATAATTGAACTCATCTCTAATTAACTTTAAAGTTGAAATTGTTATTTTTCTTTTTTTTTTTTTTAATACTTCTGTATTTACATTTTTTTCTGGTAAATAAATTCCATTTGTATATGATATGATGACAGTTTTTCTTTAAAGTAACAGTCCAACGCTCATGAAGTGACTCTCAGAGCAGTTCTAGGGGTCGTGTTCATGTTCATGTCACATAGGCTGAAAACACAGTGAACATCATGCGTGTTTCAGTATATGTGCAATAAACAAAACCATGTGTCTGCACCTTTCATTCACACAGTGACGCAAAGAACATACAGGATTTATATTTAAAGCTCTAGATAAAGCTGTTCCTCACCCCCTTCCCTGTCCACTTCATCTTCCAAATTTTCTTGAAGGTCAGACTCCAGCATTGCACTGTTGCACAAAAAGCTGGGGTCTGAGGTCTTATGAAGTTGTGATATGAACAAGAAAGGGCTGAAAAAGAGTTCCCTTTCAGTTGGTCACTCTCGACGTCACAAAGTCCCCACTTCACTTAGTCAGACACTGGGCTGTCAAAAGCCTCAATCCAGGCCCTAATGCTTTTTCCCACATGAGGAGGAATCAGGTGAGTGTTACACTTCATGCCCAGACTCCGCCATCTGCCATCACAGGCCCGGTCTCTGTGTTCAATCACGCTGCCCCACCATTGGTATGTCAGTTGGTTCTACTGGCACGGTCTCTCAGAGCCTGGTTAGTACTCCCCAGTCTGTCTCGGTGGCTCCTGCTCAATCAGACTCAACTATGTGATTTGGTTTGCCCTGCGTCCTCCCTATCGCCTTGTGTCTTCACCAAAGTCACGGAGACAATCCTTGTTCTTTTGAGGGTACGATTACTAGCTTAAACTCACAGATTCTCGCAATTAGCAGTGCACACTCAGCGACTTGGTGCTCAGACACCTTAGCCAGTTGGGTCTTTGGCTCAGCTGGGAAAAGAGCAAGCTTGTGCCAATGCAGAGGATCTCTTGGCATAGGATTTGGTCAGACAGACCTCACCCAGGAACATGCCGAGTTGGTGCTGAACTGCCTCAAGACTTTATCAGGCAGGATAGTGGTCCCACTGAAATTCTTTCAGAGGCTTCTGGGACATATGGCTGCAGCTGCTGCAGTAGTTCGCTCAGTCTGCTCCGTATGAGACTGCTTCAGCTTTGCGGTACAGTCTATGCGATGCGATACCAAATCCAGATTACACTAATCTGTCGCAGAATCTTCATCCATTGGACAGATCCCTCATTCCTTTTAAGAGGTGTGCCCCTGGAACAGGTTTCCATGGGTGATGTGATTTTTACAGATGCCTCAGCCACCAGTTGGGGAACCCAAGTACAGTGGGCATGCAGTGTCAGGGGTATGGTTCGGTCCCCAACTGCGTTGGCATATCAATTGACTCGAGTTGCTGGCAGTACACCTTGCCCTAAGCCACCTCAAAGAGGGTGCCTTTAGGGGAAGTAGGTTCTGATCCGTATGGACAACCCTGTGTCTGTTACATATATCAACCGGTAAAGCAGTTTATGTTCCCATTGCATGTCCACATAAAAAATAAAACACATAAAAAACGTGAACATTAGAAACGCTGTACATACCAGATCCATCATAATAACGTGTCATAAACACATCCACAGCTGTAAATCCCGGTTTAGTTAGAAAGGTAAGGGTCCACTGAACGACATCTCATGAAGCATGTTTAGTCCAACGAAGCAATAAAGTTGTAATATGGATCATAATTCCTTTGTTTATGTTTCAGTTCTCCAGCGACAGAAATGTGTGTGTCCGTTATGGAATAACTCACGGTCAGAAACTGCATCTTTGAAGTAAAAAAACGGCTTGGTTTTGCAGCGTACAGTGTCACAAACAGAATGAGACGATCCACCACTATCATGAAAGATAGGCGAAATCTAGTATATTTGAATTTTGGTGCTCCCTCGTGACGCGCTCTGACGCACCTGTCAGCTGATGGAGGCTGAACTTATAGCGATCGCCTTTTTCTTTGTTTCTTTTATTTTTCATAATGTATATAATAATATAAAATGTATATTTTATAAAGCCAATGGTTCTTGATGCTTCAACATATTTAGAAATAATTCTCAATACAAATTTATCAAAATGTTTGGTTCATTTTTATTTTCCCAAACTGTGTTATAAGTGACCCCATAACACTGTTGGAGAGATTAGTTAATGTGGAACAGCTTTTACAGCAAACTTATCGGCCATTTTGGAAGTAACACCATATTTCATATACTTGCCAGAGCCATGTTAATATCAGACCCTAGCCAAGATGCTAGGGCTGTCATGGTTGGTAAAACCGTCATCTCTGCTTAGCACTATGTGGGTTGAGTTTTGTGTGTCTCTCGTCAGCACTGATCATTTCATGTGGGCGTCTCCGTTAATTGTTGCCACAGCTGCCACTCATTACCTGCTCCCTACTTATTGCCCGTTCTTTTGTCTTTTTTTTGTCAGATCATTGTTTGAAGCATCCTGTTGTATGCCTGGTTTCTCGTTCCTGTTTTCTTCCGTTTGTCTCTTTATTGGATTTTCTCACCACTGTAACCCGGTCCATTCCACATCGGATCGCTCATCTCAGTTCCTGTGTCACGCTCTCCTGCTTCCTCACCTCATCGTCACTTCCTGGATTACTGTGATATCAACTCTCTACATACTTGTTGTCCCTGCTGTTCATCTCTGTTCACTTGACTCCCCTAATAAATGTATTATCATTAACTTGCACTTGCTTCCTCACCATCATTGCCGTAATTAAGGGTGACCTGCACATGGCTGTTGGGTTCTATGCTGCTACCTTTGCAGAGGTGTCAGAAGTTGTCTTTGAAAATGCAGCAGTTTTGCAGTTTGTTTAGTAATTGTCTCAGGCCATTTCATTCGTGGAGCAATCCACATCTACAAATATCTGTATAAATATGAAAAAAATATGCCTGCAAATGGATTTCCCAACATATTTTGGGAAAAAACTACAAAATCCATTTATTGTGGTAGCATTTTGTTAATTACTTTATGGAAACCCATTTACCTCAGTATCTCCAGCTGACAGTTCGGACTCTTCAGACCATCAGAAATAAGCTTCACCCCTGAATCCTGCAGATCATTGTTACTCAGATCCAACTCTCTCAGGACAGAGTTTGAGGATTGTAAAACTGATGACACACTCTCACAAGACTGAGCAGTAAGATTACATATCGGAAATCTGAACAAGGAGAACACAATAAATATGTAAAGAATACATTTCAACTGTTTAAAAAAAAAATCTTGCAAAATACGTATTTGAAACTCAAACCTCAATATCTCCAGCTTAGTGTTTGGACTCTTCAGACCTTCAGAAAGCAGTTTCACTCCAGAATCCTGGAGGTCATTGTTACTCAGGTCCAGCACATTTAGATGGGAATTTGAGGATTGTAGAGCTGAAGACAAACTTTCACAGGACTGAGAAGTGAGATTACATCCACATAGCCTGTGTAAAGTACAAAACACACAGCTATATATTTTTTGTTAATAATTACTGTTTAATTAGACTTTATTTTCTAACATTTTATAATAATTATACAAATTAATTAACAAAGCACTTGTTTTTCATTTTGAAATTGTAAAATTTAATTAATAGTTTATAAACTTTAGTTAATACATAAATGGACTATACCAGTGATCCTCAAATCTGGCTAGCGGGATCCACTTTCCTGCAAAGTTTAGCTCTAACCCTAATCAAACACGCATGAGTTGATGCTAATCAGTGTCTTCAGGATCATTAGAAAATCACAGGCAGGTGTGTTTAATTAGAGTCGGAGCTAAACTCTGCAGGAAACTGTATAGCGCGAGCCAGATTTGAGGATCACTGGACTATACCCTCCGTCCTCAAATCTTGCCCTGGAGGTCCAATGCACTGCAGAGTTTAGCTTTTTTTCATAATCTAAATGTGATTTCCATTACAGTAGTATTCCTGCATGTGATGCATTGCCATCTAAGGGGCCAGAAGATCATGGGCATCCAGTATGGTTTTCCAGTCTTGACCCTTACACACAGAGATTGTTCCAGATTTATAACTTCAAAGTCTTTGCGATTTTTCTCTGAGAAACTCCTTTCTGATATTGCTCCACTATTTTTCGCCGCAGCATTGGGGGAATTGGTGATCCTCTGCCCATCTTGACTTCTGAGAGACACTGCCACTCTGAGAGGCTCTTTTTATTCCCCAATCCTGTTTGCCAGTTGACCTAATAAGTTGCAAATTGGTCCTCCAGCTGTTCCTTATATGTACATTTAACTTTTCCGGCCTCTTATTGCTACTTGTCCCAACTTTTTTGGAATGTGTAGCTCTCATGAGCTAATATTTGGCATGGCATTTCAAAATGTCTCACTTTCAACATTTAATATGTTATCTATTCTATTGTGAATAAAATATACAGGTGCTTGTCATATAATTAGAATATTGTCAAAAAGTTGATTTAACTAATTCCATTCAAAAAGTTAAACTTGTATATTTATTCATTACAAACAGATGGATACATTTCAAATGTTTATTTCTAGAGGTGCTCCGATCACGATCGGCCGATCGTTAATGCGCATTTCGTCAGTAAAGCCGGTTATCTAATCAGCAGTTAATTCCATCAGGTGCGTGATTTCACATAGAGCAGCTGTTACTACACAGAGCCGTTGTTAACTGAGAAGATGCGCCAAAAAACGCTGGAAATGAAGTGGATTTGCGCATCTTCTCTATTAACAACGGTTCTGTGTAGTAACAGCTGCTCTATGTGAAATCACGCACCTGATGGAATTAACCGCTGATTAGATAACCGGCTTTACTGACGAAATGCGCATAACGATCGGCCGACCGTGATCGGAGCACCCCTATTTATTTCTTTTAATTTTGATGTTTATGACTGCAGAAGAATGCAGACCCAAGAATGCAGAAGAGCTGAAGGCCTGGGCTCTCATAACACCTGAGCAGTGCCACAGACTGATCGACTCCATGCCACGCTGCATTGCTGCAGTAATTCAGGCAAAAGGAGCCCCAACTAAGTATTGAGTGCTGTACATGCTCATACTTTTCATGTTCATACTTTTTAGTTGGCCAAGATTTCTAAAAATCCTTTCTTTATATTGGTCTTAAGTTATATTCAAATTTTCTGAGATACTGAATTTGGGATTTTCCTTAGTTGTCAGTTTTAATCATCAAAATTAAAAGAAATAAACATATGAAATATATCAGTCTGTGTGTAATGAATGAATATAATATACAAGTTTCACTTTTTGAATGATTTAAGTAATACAAACTATTTTAATTATTTTAATATTATCTCTGCTAATATTTTAAACTCTCTGGCTCCTAAAAAAGCTAAGCAACACCAACCAAGTGCTGCCTTGAAATGGCAATGGTTCCAGATGACATGAAGCATGTCATTGTACATTTCTTAAAAAGCCTAATTTAGATACGACAGTGCTGACTAATTTTAAGCCAGTCTCAAATCTCCCTTTTATGTCTAAAATTTTAGATAAAATTGTTTCACCAACTACAGAGCTCTCTGTTTAATAACAATATTTTCGAAGTGTTCCAATCGGCTTTTAGGAAAAACCATTGTATAGAAAGCGCACTGGTTAAAGTTTTGAATTATATTTTACTCACTCTTCATGCTAGATCTGAGGTGTTCTGAAGGCGTTTTTTTTTTTTTTAACAATTGACCACTCGTTTTGATTTCTCGTTTGGAGCACTAGGTAGGCATTTAGGGTAATGCTCTCAAATGGTTTCAATCCTGTTTTAACAATATAAGGTTCTCTAAATCATAATAGCATGAAACTCAAAATAATTTTTATTGCATAGGGAAGAGTGGGTTCAGTATCTCCAATTATTAGAAATTAGAAGACCAGTACCCTTCTAATTGTCTAATCTCCTTGTGGAGTCTTCTCAACGAATACAGGTCTCAGTTAAGTCCAAGATATTAAAGAGTAGCCTGAGAAGCAAAGGCCAAAATTAAGTTTGTTGTCAGCTTACTGACAATTCCAGAGACCCACAGAAAATGACAGAGGTGCAGCAGAAGATAGGATGCAGCTTAGCAATATTATGTTGCTGTCTTTTTTTTAAAGTGAAAGTCATAACATTTGCCAAGTATGGTAACCCATACTTGGAATTGGTGCTCTGCATTTAACCTATCCAAGTGCGCGCACACACACAGCAATGAGTAGTGAACACACCATGAACACACAACCAGAACATTGGGCAGCTATATATCCAGCAACTGGGGGTTCAGTGCCTTGCTCAAGGGCACTTCAGCCATGGGTATTGAGGGTGGAAGAGAGCGCTGTTCATTCACTCCCTCCCACCTACAACTCCTGCCAGCACCGAGACTCAAACCAGTGACCTTCTGGTAACTAGTCTGGCTCTCTAACCATTAGGCCACAGCTGCCCCCATCTGTGTATGTTGTTATGCTCCTCAGCTGATATTCTGTTAAAATAAGCTATTTACCCATTATTTACCTTTAAGATATTTAAGCTTAATGTTAAGTGTTGTGATGGATGTATTTGAGTGGGTTTATGTTGTAAAATTAGTCTAGATATTTTATTTAAGTGCTAACTTAGTTGGCATATGCTACATAGCGTTACATTTTAAAAAATTAGCTTTCAGTACCAAACAAATGTTTATTAACTAGCGTGCTTTTGTTGGTAACATATTCCCCATTGACACATTCTGCTCATCTGATTTCAGAGTGTCCAAACACTGCAGCTGACTTCAGATCCACCGGAGACTGTCTTGGAAGAGAAATGGTGTATTTTAATTTGTTATTATATCATAATATTCAAAGTGCAATGCAAATTTGTTTTATGTCAGTGTTTTTATTTTAATTTAAAAAAATCTAGAATGCATTTTGTTTTATGATGTGATTTCATGTATATGTTTTAATGTGAATATATATTTAAAGTTTTTAGCTCAGACAGCAAATGTTGATGACCTGAAATGCTGGTCATCAATCAGGTAACTTGAACACAGTTTTTGAATACCTTTTATTCAGTTACTAAATCACTTTGACTAGCTTTGTTTTTTTTTGTTTATTCAAAAATTTAATAAAGTTTATTTATCAAAGTTTAGGAGAAAAATTTTAAGATAATCCAAACAATTAGCATCAGATAAAGTCTATACATCACCCGCTTTCCTTACCTCCATTCTCAAATGACAGCAGGCCAAATACGCTTAGTTTGTATATTATATATACATATGGGACTTGTGAATTGCTGTATAGTTCAGCTAACAAAATAACTGCCTGTTTTCATTATATTTGTATTATCCTGTGTTTAAACATTGAAAACTTTACAATGTATTTATAGAAAGTGTGTTTTATTATACTTTTACAAGATCCTCTGTTCCCAGACCCAACCATTCACCTGAAGGACTGTGAAAATATAAACCCTTTGAATTTATTAAGAGACACAGGGTGTGAAGTACTTGAATTGGATGATCAGGGAATTGAATTTCTGAAAATCAGTATTAAAGCAGTATTAAAGTTTCTGAAGGACAGTACTATATTAACAGATATGATCTTTAAACAAAACATAAAAATTGACTTATCATACTGTTCAAATTGTACACCTCCAACTTTTAATGCATTGTGTTTCCTTCTGGAGCATCAGTGAACAATGTTTTCACCTTTTATAATATTTGTGTATGAGTTCTTCATTTTGCCTCAGAGTGAAAAGATACAGTAGGTAGACATCCAAAACGCCCCTTTACAGACGCCGCGCTGTCTGTAAAGTGCATTTACAGCTTTTGACCGCTGAGTGGCGCTTTTAACCACAAGTTATCAAACAAGCGCATCAAAGCACATTTTCGCAAATAGACGTCAGTTTTGCCTCACTGATGTGTTACATTTGACTGCTTCAGTCACGGAAAATGAAAGAAAAACACTAGTTTAAATATTTAAAATATTTAATATGCAATATTCACAGATGACACTTTGGTAACAGTAACAGTACATTTTGTCAGTTATTTTATCTAAACAGATTGATGAAGTTCTTCAAGATTTCAAAATCAGATAATGCAGTAGCACTGTAAGATTACATTCGTTTGAATGCATTATTGCTAAAGCGATTGTGTGCGAATGTGCTGTATATGTTTAACTCATGCCTTATCCTGAAAATAATCAGTAAAAGAAACAGACAAACTCTTATAGCCTGTAACATCCCGCTCGAGTATTGCAGTCATTGTAACCTTCTGATCAAGCTACATAGCTAAATATGTTTGACATGAATTCTTGCTGAATATGCAGTTATATTATGGGCTGTTGGCATGAATTGTACTCATGATGGAGTGCGCTTGGAGTGAGTGAAAACCACAATGCCCAGACTTAATATACTCTCCTCGCTCCAGTCAGAATCACTCTGCTCTACTCATACTCTGATCGGCAGCATGTCTCTGTCTCAGACGTGCCGGGAAGGTTGAACCCCGAGTGGAGTGTTGGTGGAATAAAATAAAAGATGAACACAGAGCAGAGCCAGATAACGAACAAAAGACTGACTTGTTCTCGAGTCAAGAACCATTTCTGTCAGACGCGTCCGATTCGTCAACCGAGGAGCTGATGATACTGCGCATTTGTGATTCAGTGTGAAGCAGACTGACACACAGAGTGTCTGAACTGAACTGATTCTTTTGGTGACTGATTCTGAACTTATTCTGTGCTAATGTTATGAGCGCGGGTAAACTGAAGGCTTGAATCAAGGGCAATCATCGCCAATGACGTCATTACGTTAAGCGCAAAAGAAACAATGAACCGTTTTCTTCAACCAGTTTATTGAATCGAACAGTCTGAAATAACTACTGGTGATCCGAAAACCGATGCAACCAGTTCTTGACTCGTGAAAGAGTCAATCTTTTGTTCATTATCTGGCTTGGCTTGGTGTTCATTTTCAGTTCTCTCTTCACAGCAGTTCAGTCAGTGTACTGTTTGAGTAAATGAATTACTTCGGAATATTGGTTTGTTTTAACTCAGAGGGAGTTTAAAAAAGTTAACAGTTTAAGTCATTTGTGGATTAATGCGTATTGGAGACGCGAACAGTTTAAAACGATTCAGATCGATTTGGTGAACTAGTTCAAAAAGATCCGGTTAAATCGAATAATTTGTTCGCGAACCGGATATCAAAAACTGCTTCGTTTTGAGCTCTCTCACAACAGACATGGAAGAGAAGACAATGCTGAATAAAGTCGTACAGAAAGTTTTGACAGATAATTTATTGGGAAAAAAGACATTTGTCTGTACACTGATTAAGAAATTGTTGCATGTTTAGTGAAATGTGAGGCACTGCATAATTTCGTTCCCATTGTTTAGGGATAATTAGCCTAAAACAAGAAACAAATAAATTAATCCTGCACGATTTTGCTAAATCTTTGAATCTCTAAAGAATGGATTGATAAATAAAATGTCATCACGTATTGCTTTTAGTGCTGGGCGATAGCATATGGCCTAAACATTTTTTTTTTTCAGATTTATGATTTAAAGGCCATGTTGCAGGTTAACCACCACTTTCAATGAACTAGTACTAGATCGATGTACTCCGAGTTCTGACGTCACACAGGACGTGAAACAACGACAGCCCCTACGGATAATACTGCCTACGGATGCAGTGTTTATGCAAGTGGTACACATTGAAAAAACTATTTTAGGTCAATGTAACATTGCAATAAAATAATCTAGCTACAATTCCTTGCGCTCAGAAAGTTTGCCGTAACTTGCTTGGAATGGTACAAAGTCGTTAGTCGTGGTATGAAATAGTGATTACGAGCTCAAAAACCTGCCTGGAGCGCAGCATCAGAACTATAGAGACTGACTGGGATGAAGAAGAGGTGGCAAAAGCCAACATGTATGATGGCCCGCAGCCGTGTAATTTCGAACCAGCCAGACGTGAGAGGGCAAATGAGGAATTGCCAAGAACTGATGTCCGTCAAAGCCAATTGAATGCATGGTCCGAGTAGAATGAGTGGAGAGTTGGTGAAGTGAAGCCTTTTTTTGCACAGGCCTATCTAAAGGGTTAATGGTCCCACTTAGTGATAAACTGTAAAAATAACAAATTTGACCTCAACCACAAACAATCAAGAATGCATGATTATATGGTGTCATGGCTTTGCAATAGAAAAATGTTGTTATAATGGAAGTCAATGGGGCAAAAACAGCCACGAACAGTAACTGAGGGGGAAAAAATTTAAATCTAATGCTGCACAAAAACTAAAAATGCATCAAAGCCAATGTTGCTACTAATATTTGACATGCCCAAGACTCTAATAGAAAGTAAAAAAAAAAAAAATCCAGCCACAATTACTTTTATATTGAAAATAAGTAATTGTGTGTGTTTTTCCCCCAAATCAGTGACATCATTTATGAACTTGGCAATTAAAGAGTTAAAATGGATTTTAACTTGGATTTTTAAAAAAGATTTGGAAGTTTTGATCAGGACTGAAGTTGATTAACAGATTTATGCAAAAAACAATTTTTGAGAAAAAATATGACTCAGACACATTTTTACAGCAGTTTAATTGAGTGGATGTTTTCATCCCGAACATAACGAAAGTGTAGTGTATTTGAACAATGCACAAGGGTTAATACACTACTACTCTCAGATTCTGAGTTTGTTGCATTTATTTCTAAGGAAATACAGTAGGTTGAAAAGCTAAATGGGCTTTAGTGCAGCGTCATTAACTGATTGTAGTTGCATGTTAAAATAATTCGCTTAACTACCGCCATGTGACGCAAAGGGACGAATTTTGAACTGACTGTAATAATAAAATGACGGTTTATAAACTAAGATGAAAGGACACATAAAACATCAATAGCATTATATTATAAAATTTTAACATCCTTAAAAACCATTATAAAATTTAATGTAAGAGTTAATTAAAAAAAGTGAGATAGTCTTAGGCTATAGTAAAAATGTAAAAGAAAGTCTTACTGCATGCTATTGTCATCACTAGGTATATATATATATATATATATATATATATATATATATATATATATATATATATATATAATATGTATATATTAGTGCTGGGCAACGATTAAATATTTTAATCGCGATTAATCGCATGATTTTCTGCGATTAATCACGATTAATCGCAGCATGCGCAAAATTCAATAATGAAAAGTTCTGCTGTATGAACAAAAGTGCAATACAATTTTGTTTGTCAAAGCTTTAAACAAATAAAGTGCTTTTTTACAACAGTTAAAAGTTAGTAGCAGTTAACATTTCTTGTAAATCTTAACTTAAACATTAATGTAATCAAATTAAATATAACATTAACGTATAAATAAAAAAATAATGTTTTATTAAATAAAACATTAAAGTTTTGTTTAGTTTGTAAAAACAAAATATATAAAAATTATGTCCAGAACCTCAATCATAACATTTTAACTGGCCCCTTCCGAGCAACAACATCAATCTCCTTTAAGAGACTGAGAATCTCAGTCCAAAAAAAAAAAAATAATAATCTTTCAGTGATGCAGGTTGAGTGGACAAAATTAACTTCATTTATCCATTCTTCCAACTTTACATTTACTTACTCATCTGCACCTAGCCAGTTGCTAAGACACACAAGGTCATTCACATTTTCAGATCAGAATCAGAATCAGAATGAGCTTTATTGCCAGGTATATGCTTACACATACGAGGAATTTGTTTTCGTGACAGAAGCTCCGCAGTACAACAGAATGACAGCGACAGAACACAAAACACAGAATAAAAGAATAAAAAATACAAAAAAATACAAATAAGTAGATTTGTATTGAGATGATAAAGAGAGACATTTTGCTGAAACGTGCGCTAAACATTTTATTCCTTGTTGCACAGCAGTGGGACATTTCAAATAAAGTCAGCACACTTAGCACAGATAGCGCAAGAAATATGATAGCTGCTGCGAGACATCTGCCTTTTGAACACGTCCTCTGCGACGCGCACAGTCTCCAGCGTTCTGTCATAGTATCTCTGCACAACAGCGCGTTTGACAAAGTCCTGGCCAAATGCAGAAAGGTTGCGGGCCATTTTAAGCACAGTGCAGCGAGTGCTGCAGAATTAGAACAAAACAAATTGAACTTAGAAAAAAGGAGTCGCTTATACAAGACATTCCAACCAGATGGAATTCGACTCTGGACATGATTTTCTGTTTTGCTGTAGCTCATCCGTCATATTAGGGCTGGGCAAGTTAACGCGTTTTTATCACGTTAACTTGCCCAGCCCTAATATATATATATCTATATAAGAGGTCTAAGAGCTAAGCTAAAGCTAACACCGCTCCGGCTCTCTTTACCCAGCATTTTCCTCGCTAATGTGCGGTCACTGGTGAACAAAATGGATGAGTTACGACTCCGCATCACCCACAGTAAGAGACTTCTGGACTGCAATGTCATGGTTTTCACAGAAACATGGCTACACAGCGACGTACCCAACAATGCTATTGAGCTAGCAGGATGCTACACGCTCCAGGCAGATAGAACGGCAGATGACTCCGGCAAGACAAGAGGTGGTGGATTGTGCATTTATGTCAACAAAGCTTGGTGTACGAACACTGTCATTGTTGGGAGACACTGCTCAGCTAACCTAGAGTTTCTCATGATTAAATGTAGACCTTTTTATCTGCCACGGGAGTTCACTTCCACCATAATAACCGCAGTCTATATTCCACCGGATGCTAATGCCAAGCTTGCTTTGAACGAACTTCATGCAGCCATTAGTAAACAACAGACTGCTCACCCGGAGGCTGCTTTTATTGTCGCGGGTGATTTTAATCACTGCAAATTAAAAACAGTACTCCCCAAATTTCACCAGCATGTTTCCTGCCACACCAGAGGAGACAAAACTTTGGATCATGTTTATACAAACATTAATGGAGCTTACATCGCGAGCCCCCTCCCCCACCTCGGACAGTCTGATCACCTTTCTTTGTTTCTCACCCCTAAGTATTCACCCCTCATCAACCGTGTGAAGCCTTCAGTGAGGACCATCAAAGTGTGGCCAACTGGAGCAGACTCTTTACTTCAAGACAGGTTTCAACACACTGACTGGAGTATGTTTGCTTCCCAGGCTGCCTGTGGCTCTCACACGGACATTGATATCTACACCTCCTCAGTACTGGATCACATCAACTCCACCATTGACAGTGTAACAACTGAAAAACAGATAACAACATACCCTAATCAGAAGCCATGGATGAACAAGTAGGTGCGACTTCTGCTGAAAGCCCGCAACACCGCTTTCAGGTCAGACGACGCTCAGGCCTACAGTAAATCCAGGGCTAACCTGAAAAGGGGCATCAAAAAGGCGAAGTACTGCTACAAGTTGAAGGTAGAGGAACACTTTTCCAACTCTGACCCCCGACGCATGTGGCAGGGCATCCAGATCATCAGTGACTACAAGTCAAGCAACTCCACACCAACAGTCACGGACGTTTCCTTCCTTAACAAGCTAAATGACTTTTATGCTCGCTTCAACAGCGACAGCAAGGAGACGGCCACCAAAATCTCAGCCTCTTCAGACCACCAACCTCTCAAACTCACCTCCACAGATGTCCACACTGCACTGAGCCGGATCAATGCACGCAAGGCTGCTGGCCCTAATGTCATTCCTGGACGTGTGCTTAGGGCATGTGCAGAGCAGCTTGCAGGGGTCTTCACAGACATTTTCAACATGTCCCTCATCCAAGCAACTGTGCCTACATGTTGTAAGTCCACATCCATTGTGCCAGTACCAAAACATTCCTCCCCAACGTGCCTCAATGACTATCGCCCCGTAGCACTCACACCCATCATTATGAAGTGCTTCGAGCGACTGGTCCTAGCACATCTCAAAGACTGCCTCCCACCCACAATGGACCCACACCAATTTGCCTACCGCAGAAATAGGAGCACAGAGGATGCAGTATGCACAGTGCTGCACTCTGCACTCACACACCTGGACCATAACAACACGTATGTTAGGATGTTGTTTGTTGACTTCAGTTCAGCATTTAACACCGTCATTCCCTCCAAGCTGACCACAAAACTTGGAGACCTGGACATTAACACCTCCCTCTGCAACTGGATTATGGACTTTCTGACCAACAGGCCTCAGCATGTTCGGTCAGGCCACAACCACTCCACCACCATCACACTTAACACTGGCGTACCACAGGGCTGTGTGCTGAGCCCATTCCTCTACTCCCTTTACACCCACGACTGCAAGCCTGTGCATGGATCCAACTCCATCATTAAGTTTGCAGATGACACCACGGTGATTGGCCTCATCAGTGACAACGATGAGACTGCCTACAGGGAAGAGGTACAGCACCTGGCCACATGGTGCGCTGACAATAACCTGCTCCTTAACACCAATAAGACCAAGGAGCTCATTGTGGACTTCAGGAAGAAGAAAGGAAGCACGCATGACCCCATCCACATTAACGGGATGGTTGTTGAACGTGTCTCCAGCTTCAAGTTCCTGGGAACCACCATCTCGGAGGACCTGTCCTGGACTACACACACCTCCAGCCTCGTCAAAAAGGCTCACCAGTGCCTTTTCTTCCTCAGGACATTGAAGAAGAACCAGCTGTCTTCAACCATCCTGGTGAACTTTTACCGGTGTGCGATCGAGAGCATCCTGACCAGTTGCATCACAGTCTGGTATGGGAACTGCTCAGTGGCTGACCGCAAGGCACTGCAGAGGGTGGTGAAAACTGCCCAGCGCATCACAGGGACACCACTTCCTGCTCTTGAGGACATCCAGAGGAAACGCTGTCTACGTGGAGCTCGCAGCATTCTCAAGGACTCCTCTCACCCTGACCACGAACTGTTTAACTTCCTCCCCTCCGGAAGGCGTTTCAGGAGCCTCCGGACAAGGACCACAAGATTCAGGAACAGCTTTTTCCCTAAAGCTGTCTCCTTGCTGAACTCTGCCCTCTGACACCCCTCAACACCCCCCACACCACACACATAGACTCCTCCCCCTCTTCAATACTCTGATTTATTTATTTATTTACTCACAACAAGCAAAAAGTAACTTGTTATTACTTGCACTACTGCCTGTTCATCTAGGAACACTGTATAATCCATTTGCACATTGAAATATTTTTTTCTATGCACTTTACTGTCCATTGCAATACTGTAAATTATGTTCATAGTTCTGCCTATAGTGTACATACACTTTACATAGCCTATCTGTATAGTATGTTCATAATACACCTATCTGTATATCGTGCTTATAGTATTAAATATCTGTAAATTATGTCCATAATACATATCTGTATAGTTATTGTACATATTATAGACCTTTATTCTGTACTTACTGCTTATTGCACTTCTGGTTAGATGCTAACTGCATTTCGTTGCCTTGTACCTACATGTGCAGTGACAATAAAGTTGAATCTAATCTAATCTAATATATATATATATATATATATATATATATATATATATATATATATATATATATATATATATACTGTATATATATATAGGAACACACACACACACAGAATAAAAAAAGATATATTTACATTCTGGTTTGCTCTTAGCAAAAATAAATAAATAAAATCCTTCAAGTTCCATATGAGGAACGAAATGAGAACAGACAATCGTTAAGACCGCAATAACATCAATAATTCTTATTGACTGCTATTGTTCTTGATTTTTCAAACTGTCTCCAATTAAGCCTTAACTGTGTGAGCAAAAATTTAGTATGGTATATTTCAGCTGTTTTATGCAATAGTGCCTCATGCGCACATATTCATTGTAAACAGCACAGTTCAGGATGAGCAGAGGTCTACTGTGGCATATTTTTGCTCCGTCGATACTGAAACACACATGAACCACAAAGCCTATTTTACCTAATAAATAATAGTTTAGCTGCAAATACGCAACATCACGAATATGGAAACATTTGGATGTGTCCAGAATGAGAGAGGTAAACCTAACATGTAAGCTAAATGGATATACAGTATATCAATTTATTTTATTTACTTATTTCATGTTTATCCCATGTTTTTCCATTGCATATGAAAATTTAAGAATAAAAAAATCCTCCTACCCCCTAAAAATTCTCTTCACATTCACTTGTGCGCTCTTGGGCAATACCTTCCTCTCGCGTTGCTCAATTGTGGACGATGTAAAAGTGTTTGATATAAAGGTTGCCGTCCCATTTTGTACATGAATTGTTAATTTAAAAAAAAAAAAAAATTATTTTGTTAGTTTCATCAAAACGCATTAAATTGCTTACATTATTTCTATAAGTTAAAGTAGCCAACCTTAAAATGTGTTTCTGTAATGATTAGACAGAGAGGTTCGGATCCATGTGCAGAACTTTTAATGAGAATGGTCAGACAGGCAATGATAAGCAACAGCGTCAGGTATATAGGGATAACCAGAATCGAAAACAGGAACAAGCAGATGTCGGGGGCAGGCAGCAGAGAATCCGAGTCGGTATAAACAATCCAAAGGTCAGGTACAGAGAGATCAAACACAAGGAAAACGCTCAGAAATGACAGACACAGCAAATCAAGACTTTGCAGTGAGAGTGAGTGTGCTGCTTACATGTGTGTGTAAATGAGGTGCAGGTGTCGCAGGGTGATTGTGATGCAGTGACTATGGGTAATGTAGTTTGGGTGTGGTGCAACAGTATGAAAGGTGCTAGTGTCCAAGTGACATCTGGTGGTTGATGGGTGGAAAGGTCCTGAGTGGAGTGCCCTCTACTGAAACTCATGGGCTCTCCATCTAATGATCGTGACATAGCCCCCCGCCCCCCCCAAAGGAGCGGCTTCCAGACGCTCAAAACAATCTAGGAGGGCGGTGGAGCGGAGTCGGAACAGGGGGAGGGATGGAGGGCCAGGTCCATGAGGAAGTGGAGTGGTCGAGGACTGGGGCAGAGCAGGCAGAACTGGGCCTAACATGGAGATCAGGAAGGCCTCCTGGACCTGACATGGAACACAAGGGCCCTTCCTTGGCCTGACAGAGGAAACAGGGACCCGCCGTGGGCCTAATTCGGGAACAGGGGTCCACCAAGGCATAGCAGGTGGCGTGGGAGCCCACCAGAGCGGAGCAGGTGGAGCCCACCAGGGTGGAGCAGACGACCACCACAGCTGAGAAGAGGGGACAGAAGCCCACCAGGGTGGAGCAGAGGACCACCACAGCCGAGATGATGGGACAGAAGCCCACTAGGGCGGACCAGACGACCACCATAGTTGAACAGGCATGACAGAGGCCCACCAGGGCGGAGCAGAGGACCACCACAGTGGAGTTGATGGCACAGGAAAGCAAGTCTGGTCAGGTGGGACTGAAACAGTGAACATAAACAGGTTAATAGCGGCCTCCGTGGCCGTGATGGGATAGGACGAGAGCTCTGAGGCGGACGAGGCTCTGGGAGTTCGGCTGAGATGTGACGAGACTGTGGTAGATCTGTGGTGTTTTGACTGGGTTCATGAAGATCAACTGTGACTTGACTTAGTTCATGAATATCAACGATGACTTGACTGTGCTCATGAAGATCGTTGGTGACTTGACTGTGCTCATGAAGAACAACTGTGACTTGACTTGGTTCACGGAGGTTAATGGTGACTTGCCTTTGCTCATGAAGATCATTGATGACTTGACTTTACTCAGGAAAATCGTTGGTGACTTGATTTGGTTCTTGAGGATCAACTGTGACTTGACTTAGTTCATGGAGGTTAATGTTGACTTGACTTTGCTCATGAAGATCATTGGTGACTTGACTTGGTTCTTGAGGATCAACTGTGACTTGACTTAGTTCACGGAGGTTAATGGTGACTTGACTTTGCTCATGAAGATCATTGGTGACTTGACTTGGTTCTTGAGGATCACCTGTGACTTGACTTAGTTCACGGAGGTTAAGGGTGACTTGACTGTGCTCATGAAGTTTAACTGTTGTTTTACTTGACTCTTGGGAGTTAGAGGTGACTTGACCCATCTCTGGATGGTCAACGGTGACCTGACTAGACTCAGGGAAATCAACGGGGACCTGATCAACTGTGACCTGACTAGGTTCTTGGAAATCGACGGGGTCCTGATCAATGGTGACCTGATCAACGGTGACCTGACTAGGTTCTTGGAAATCGACGGGGTCCTGATCAATGGTGACCTGATCAACGGTGACCTGACTAGGTTCTTGGAAATCGACGGGGACCTTATCAATGGTGACCTGATCAACGGTGACCTGACTAGATTCTGGGAAATCGACGGGGACCTGATCAATGGTGACCTGATCAACGGTGACCTGACTAGATTCTGGGAAATCGATGGGGACCTGATCAATGGTGACCTGATCAACGGTGACCTGACTAGGTTCTGGGAAATAGACGGGGACCTGATCAACGGTGACCTGACTTGACTCTGGAGGGTCATCGGTGACTAGCCCTGACTCTGGAGGGTCATCGGTGACTAGCCCTGACTCTGGAGGGTCCACTGGGAACTGACTAGCCCTGACTCTGGAGGGTCCACTGGGAACTGACTCGACTCTGGAGGGTCCACTGGGAACTGACTCGACTCTGGAGGGTCCACTGGGAACTGACTCGACTCTGGAGGGTCCACTGGGAACTGACTCGACTCTGGAGGGTCCACTGGGAACTGACTCGACTCTGGAGGGTCCACTGGGAACTGACTCGACTCTGGAGGGTCCACTGGGAACTGACTCGACTCTGGACTGTCTGTGAAGACCAGAGGTGCCTTGGCTTCGGGCACTGTCTCTGGACCGGTCTCAGGAGCGGTCTCGGGCACCGCATCGGAAACAACCTCGGGCACCGCCTCGGCCTCCGGAACCGCTTCGGGCACCGCCTCGGTATCGAGCACCACCTCGACCTCCAGAACAGCATCGGGTACCGCCTCGGCATCGGGCACAACCTCGGTCTCTGGAACAGAATCGGCCACCGCCTCGACCTCTGGAACAGCATTGGGCACCACCTCGGGGACGGCAGCGGTCCGCTCGGGAATGTCCTCCTGGACGGCAGCGGCCCGCTCGGGAACATCCTCCTGGACGACAGCGGCCCGCTCGGGAACGCTCTCCAGGCCTTGAGGAACAGTAGGCGCCAGTCTCCTCGTCCTCCGTCCTCTATGACGGCGAATCGGTGGCACCTGGACTGGTGACTCAGGCGTTGAGTCGGCCATCTTGTGCTGTGGCGCTGGGCTGGCGGCCATCTTGTGCTGTGGCGCTGGGCTGGCGGCCATCTTACAGATAGGAGCTGGATACGTTGGGGAAATAACCTCCTCAACTGTAAAGGGAGAGCCACAAAACTCCAACACAAAGTCAATAAACTGTCCCAGGGTCCAGCTAGGGTCTCCCTCCGGTAAACTCAAGCTTATCCTAGTATCAAGACCACTCCAGAAACAGTCCTTTACCAGATCCTCATCCCCAGGCAAAAGGTGACTATACTGAATGGAATCCTCCACAAAGAGCTCAATTGGTCTACCATATTGAAAGATGGAGCATAGCACCTTTATAGGGCTGCATGAACTGTTAGCTGAATCCATACCTGGTCTGGGGTTCAAGAAAGCTGCTGGATCCTGGTTCGGCGAAGTCTTCTGTAATGATTAGACAGAGAGGTTCGGATCCATTTGCAGAACTTTTAATGAGAATGGTCAGACAGGCAATGATCAGCAACAGCGTCAGGTATATAGGTATAACCAGAATCGAAAACAGGAACAAGCAGATGTCGGGGGCAGGCAGCAGAGAATCAGAGTCGGTATAAACAATCCAAAGGTCAGGTACAGAGAGATCAAACACAAGGAAAACGCTCAGAAATGACAGACACAGCAAATCAAGACTTCGCAGTGAGTGAGAGTGAGTGTGCTGCTTATATGTGTTTGTAAATGAGGTGCAGGTGTCGTAGGGTGATTGTGATGCAGTGACTATGGGTAATGTAGTTTGGGTGTGGTGCAACAGTATGAAAGGTGCTAGTGTCCAAGTGACATCTGGTGGTTGATGGGTGGAAAGGTCCAGAGGGGAGTGCCCTCTACTGAAGCTCATGGGCACTCCATCTAATGATCGTGACAGTTGTCATGACTTTTTCATCGTATTTTTTTTTACAGTCTGATTAACAAGCTGTATTCATTTTCCTTTTTTTATTATTATTTTTGTTTTAGTTTATTGAAAATAAATTGGCTAAAATCGAAGCAGACACGTTTAAATTAAAACAACCACAAAAACATAGTCTTGAGGGAAATATAGGTTTTATTATTTTTAGAAATCGCAGACCTCACAGACGAACGTCTTAATATGATCGCACATTAGAAATGTTTGATGAGATATATTGTGCACGATAACGTTCAGCGAATCTCTTCGCCATCGTCACCCTTTATTATTAAGCAGGAGTTTACATTAATGCGTGTGCCAGCTCGTTGTGGAGTGTGTGTGTGTGTGTATGTGTGTGTGTGTGTGTGTTTGTGTGACTGACAGACAGCCTCTGCGGAGCGCAGATAAGATAAGTGCACATCTTATTGGTGAGATAAGATGTGCACGATAACATTAAACAAAAATACATAGTACATTATTTTTTTCCCCTTGTTCCAGTACCGAAAGCAGAACCAATAGCGTCAGATCTTACTGATACGATCTTTCATAATTTAGCCCCGGGGCCAGTTTAATACCGGGTTTTGGTACACATCCCTACTGATAGCTGACTTATATTTTTTCCTCTCACAAACTCTGATTTATTTTTTAGCGTGTTAAAAAAAAAAACATGCAGCAAACAGAGAATAGGTGATGAATCAGTTAAAATGCAACTATAGACGACATATATTTTTTCCTCTGACAATCTTAATTTATTTTTTAGCGTGTTTAAAAAATTAAAAAATAAAGAAGACATGCAGCAAATGAAAATAGGCAATTAATGCGTTAAAATTCTATACTTCAGAGCAGAGCCGGGGCCTAATATAGGCTATACAGGTTTTTTTTATTTTTTTTTATTGCATCTGAAAATGACTTGATCAGCCTCCCGCGATGCTCAGCTGTGGACGATTTAAAAATGTTTGATATAAAGGTTACTGTCCCATTTCATACAGGAATTGTTCATTTTTAAAGAATCTAATTATATTGTTAGTTCTAATTATATATTATTATATTATTAACACAAGTTCATTTAGACTATTTAACATGCCCTGTGACATTTTATAATTTTTTTTACTTATAAACTCCTTGAGAATTTAAAGTTAGTTTAATAGTATTTAAATTCAAGTTTAAAAATAGTTTTTAACTGCTAAATACCAACAACCATACTGCATGTGAATAAATAAAATGCATACTTTTCATAACATTTCATTATTCATAAAATGCATAACATTTCTGGTGTTTGGATTTGCACTTCAATATAATGAGCTCCAAGTTTAAGAATGTAGCCCTAGACTGGTTCTCTTTCTCTCTCTCTCTCTCTCTCTCTCTCTCTCTCTCTCTCTCTCTCTCTCTATTTAACAGCATTGGCTCAATAAAATTCGTCTTCCTTCAGGTAGAATGAATGCTTTCCTGCTTGCTAAATGTTGGGCTCATGATCAATAAGTTGTATTCGCCTCAATCTGATTCAGTAAAGTCAAACCGCAGACAGTGTGTCACACCTGGACTCATTTAGTGTGTTTTTGCCCGTGACCCAGTTTCTGTCTTTCCGTGTTTGGTTTGATTAGTTCCCAGGTGTGTCTATTCTATTCCTCATGTGTTCCATGTCCCTGTTAATTTAGTCATGCCATCTACCGGTGTTTCCCCAATTATCCTTTTGTACATAAGCCTTGTCCTTTCAGTTCTGTTTTTTCGGGTCTCCTCACTTGTGACTAAATCACTGACTTACGTGTGTCTATCGCTGTGCTCCATGAATGGTATATATTAAAAGCCTTATTCCGCCCAGCCCTGAGTTTCCTGTATCTCCGCTGGTTCCGCCCAGCTCTGAATCTTCTGTTTCTCCGCTGGTTCCGCCCAGCCCTGAGTTTTCTGTTTCTCCGCTGGTTCCGCCCAGCCCTGAGTTTCCTGTGTCTCCGCTGGTTCCGCCCAGCTCTGAATCTTCTGTGTCTCCGCTGGTTCCGCCCAGCTCTGAATCTTCTGTGTCTCCGCTGGTTCCGCCCAGCTCTGAATCTTCTGTGTCTCCGCTGGTTCCGCCCAGCTCTGAATTTTCTGTGTCTCCGCTGGTTCCGCCCAGCCATGATTTTTCTGTGTCTCCTGTATTCCCTCCCAGCCTCCCTCTCCCGCCTCCTCCCAAACCTGCTGGTCCCTCTACTCCTCTTTCGCTGGTTCCGTCCAGTCCTGATCCTCCTGTCCTTCCTCCCATCCTTCTCCTCTCTCCTCCTCCTAGACCAGCCAGTTCCTCGCCATCCCTGCTGGTGCCAGTCAGTCCCGCAGCTCACCCTCAGTCCGTGCCATTGGGGCGCGATGGTTCGCCGCTGGACTGCCAGTTTCCAGCTCCGCCTTGGCGCGTTAAGGCCCTGTCTCCGCCTCCAGCCTCCGAGCCCTGGACTCCTCCTCGGTCCTTCGACCCAGCGGCTCCGCCTTGGCTCTTAGCTCCCTCGTCTCCACCGTGGCCTGTCATCCCACCTGCTCCACCGGGCTCCCTCGTCCCTCCGGCTCCACCTTGGTCAGTCGTCGACCATCCGCCGCCTCGGGACTCCACTCCTCCGGTTCCACCTCGTCTTTCCATCCCTCCGGCTCTGTCAGGCTCCTCCTTCCCTCCGGTTCCACCTCCATCCTCGGTCGCTCCGGCTCCACAGCGGTCTGCCAGGACCCCGCCTCCGCCTTGGTCGCCTGAGCCTTCTGCTCCACCTAGGCCCTCCGGAACCTCGACGTCCCCCTGGCTCTGCGGCTGTGCTGCTCCATCTTGGGCTCCTCACCCACCGGTGCAGTCTCCGCCTGTCGGCCCCCTGGTGTCGTCGACCCTTCCTTCACCATGGCTCCTCCCGCCGTCGACTCCACCTTGGATCTCCGTCCTGGCTGGTCTCTGGTGGACCATCTGGCTCCTCCTTCTCCTGTCTCCTCCCTGGCTCCTTCCTCCGTCGTCTCCTCCCTGGTTCCTCCTTCTGTGGTCCCTGTCTGCTGGCCCCCTCCTGGGAGTCCGTCCTCCACCGGAACCTCCTCCCAAGTTCCCACCCACGCCTCCCTCTGTTGTTTCTACGGTGCGAGGACGCACCTACCGGGAGGGGGGAGTACTGTCACACCTGGACTCATTTAGTGTGTTTTTGCCCGTGACCCAGTTTCTGTCTTTCCGTGTTTGGTTTGATTAGTTCCCAGGTGTGTCTATTCTATTCCTCATGTGTTCCATGTCCCTGTTAATTTAGTCATGCCATCCACCGGTGTTTCCCCAATTATCCTCGGGGAATTATAAGCCTTGTCCTTTCAGTTCTGTTTTTTCGGGTCTCCTCACTTGTGACTAAATCACTGACTTACGTGTGTCTATCGCTGTGCTCCATGAATGGTATATATTAAAAGCCTTATTCCGTTTATCCTCGACTCCGTATTCCTTCAGGCAGCGAAAACCGTGACACAGTGAAGCCTCGGAGACCCATGCGCTGTGAGGTGGGAACAGAGGACTCCGCTTGGTCTTAAAGCCTTCCGCAAACATCCACGATAACAAATAACAATGATTTTCGGAAAATAATTATTAATTATTAATTGATGATTTGTTATTATTATTATGATCTTGTGAAAATAATAATATGGGCTGCGAGAATATAATGAATACAAAGAGTAGTGCTGCTGAGTGCAGGCATGTTTCAGCCCAGTAACACACCGTTCCTCACAGCCAAAACACAGACCGAATTCTGTTCAGCTGGAGGGGGTTGGGTTTTTGGGGTTAGTTATGTGTGGCTTGTGGGGGTCAAGATGAAGGTGTGAATTGCTCTTTCATATGGACATTGTCTTATGAGGCTTTCAAAGTTGCTGAACTGGTTTATATAGGACTGTTGTTTTGGTTAAGACAAAAAAATGGTCTGTCCCCACGTAAGATTTTTCTAGTTCTAGTCATTCATTTGTTATATTCAACTAATCAGAGGTTTATATTAAATTTACATAATCAAATCTCTTAATATATTCCGCGCTCAAGCACATGCATTAAGTTTGCCACAAAGTACATGCAGAAGTAGCCTAATAATTGTGAAAAATGAGACAAATGTTTTCTTGTCTGCTGCGAGATGAAATTCACAGTGCTGGCTCTCTCCGACAGAGAAATGCAACATTCACAGATTGTTGAATGTTGAATATTAATGCGCCATGTCATTAATGTGAATTAATAATTTTGGACCCACTTTATATTAAGTGGCCTTAACTACTATGTACTTACATTTTAATTAATAATTTAGTACGATGTACTTATTGTGTACATATATGTTTTTACATTGTACTTATATTTAAAAAAAACTACATGTAATTACATCTGTATTTAATTTCTGTAATTACATTTATAATTACACTGTTAACCCATACTTTACACCTTAACCCACCCTTAAACTTCCCCATACCTTCAACCCTCTCCCTAACCTTACCCCCATCCCACCTAAACAGCAGCAAAAGTGTTTTACAATACAATATGGACACAATAAGTACATTGTACTTATTTTTTTATGTAAGTACATAGTAGTTAAGGCCACCTAATATAAAGTGAGACCATAATTTTTGCACAAATACTTGCATATGAATATTAATTCACATTTTGCATTACAAAGAAAATTATTTTTTACATGCAATTTTCCAAAATGAAACCAAACAAGATTTGTAATGAAGATAAAATAAATAAGAATAAAAGCTGCACATCTACCATCACACATGCAGTGCAAATCTTGCACATATTTTACACACCTGCATTTAAATGCAGTTGCATTTTTTATTTTCATTAAATAATATGAAAGCAAGTAGGGCTGGGTGATAAATCGATTTTATCAATTAACTCGAATTTGTAATTTACATAAATTTGTTTGAATGAAAATTGGTTTTCTTTTTAAAGGTCCCGTTTTACGCGCTTTTTTGAAGCTTTGATTGTGTTTACAATGTGCAATATAACATGTGTTCATGTTTCGCGTGTAAAAAAACAGTATTTTTCACACAATTCACCTATCTGTATACTGCTGTTTTCACTGTCACAAAAACGGGCTGATGTCTTCCTTATTCTATAAAGCCTCTCCTTCAGAAATACGTAACGGGTTCTGATTGGGCCAGTGGTTCCTGTGTTGTGATTCGACAGCAGCTGAGAGCAGGCTGCCCTCCTGGTAACGCGATTGGGCTAGAACGCACGTACTGGAGATGTATTTATAGTCATAGGAGGAGCGTTTTTACTGACGAGATGCGCATGAAAACCGCATTTGTTTTTTTGCACAGTCCTAACATCTAGTTAACAAAGCTAAACAGCGTTGCCCTTTGTGTAATAAGTTACAGAAACTGTTAAACGCACCAACTTAAATAATAAAATACACTTACCGGTTGTGGTCCATAAACAACGCCTTCTCCAGACAAAGAGGGAACTGCTCCATCTTTCAAGAATAATCTTTGTGCAAGTCCAGCATTAAACTGATTGAGATTGAGAAAGTTGTCCTCAGCAAGCTGTCCTCAGCAAAATGAGCTGCACATAGTTTTACATGTGCATTATAATTTTCGGGAACCGGGTTAAACATAAATTGTAACCATTAATCTCAAAGTACAGCGTTCCTGGGAAGCCCAAACAAAGATGATTGGACTCAAAGATGAAAAAAAACATCGTTTCAACAACATGGCGACAAACACAAACAGCTCTTCCTCCTTCTCCGTCGGAGCGCAACAAGGCCAAGCCCCCCTGTTTTTGAATTCATGTGGGCGGTGGTTAGTCAAAAAAACTGTTTTAGTGACGTTATTACTGCAGGAACTAGAGGGCTGTAGTCCAAACGGGTTGTTTTTTGTAGGCGAATTCTGTTAAATCAAATAGCTCGCTTGGCATTGAACTTTGAGCTTTAGAATTTTACAGATATTATTTATACTCTAACAACAACATTACACACTAACTAAAGTTTAAAACATGGAATCATAAAGAAGGGGACCTTTAACATCAACCAATGCACCACTCAGGCTCCCGTAGTTCAGAGTGGCTCAACCCTCGCCCGAGTCTGACAGAGACACACTGCCGAGCAAAGGATGAGCGGAGCGGTGTGATTCTGACTGGAGCCTCCATCACGAGTACAATTCATGCCATAAGCCTGAAATGTAACTGCATATTCAGCAAGAATTCATGTTATATACAATGTTGTGTCATAATGTTATTGTTGTTTCACTTCCTTCTTTTATCTCAGTTTACAATTACATTCATTTTGCAATCTGTCTCTTTGCGCCACGTGGCGGTAGTTTGGCAAATGATTTTAACACGCGACTGACTTGCAGTTAACCGAGTCGGTAATACCCATATAGGTTGCCAACCCACTGTAACAAACCACTGTAAAGACTAGATACATTGGAAGCAATACATAATTGTAAAAAACCTTTGAAGATTTTTTTTTCTTTTTGTAATGCAGATTTTTCATCAGGCTGTCACTTCTAGTTGGATGTGTGGACTCGAATGCCATAGCTAGCATGATCGATCATAAAATCAGTAGCCTACTAACACTTCGCAATTAAATCCATTTCCTACCTTTTCTTGTAACCCAATAAAATCAATCCATGCATTCTGAGTATTATTTCCATTTGTTGGTGTTCACATCAATCCACAAATCATTCTGTGGTCATGTGGCTATTTGGTATGGCTATATGTTCTTTTAATATTTAAGGCCATTTCATACAAATAAATAAAATCAACTATGCTATGTCTACCATTCTTTTACTTTACTAAGCATAGCAAATAAACTGGTATCCATGGTATCCACTCAAGTTTAACTTTTAGTCTGCTTGTTACAATAAAAAAAAGTTATTACAGTCATATTACTTAATGCAATACCCTATATGAGACAGCCCATAATCACTATATTTTATACAGGTATCACTATGAGGATTTTTTAAATGGTAATCAGCAACCAATTATTGATAATATGGAAGCTACTGCCTTTTGCTTTGGTGTGACTTTTAACGTTTTGCAGACAATACAAAGGCAGTGCACATTAACTTCTAAATTGGGGGGGGTCAAGTTTGAGGTCACAATTTTTTCACGTATGAGATAATTTTTATTACTAAAACATTGAATTAATTAATTTAATAAAAAAAAACTTTATTAATTTTGCTCAGTTTCACACTTTACCGAGGTCTTTTGCCTTTGTAGGGCAGTATAGTTAAGAAACACCTATTCATCCACATATTTAATCAGTGATTCAGTGAATGTGAATGTCATACCTTAGTATGTTCAGTTGACAGTGTGAACTCTTCAGGCCATCAGACAGCAGCTTCACTCCTGAATCCTGCAGGTGATTGCTGCTCAGGTCCAGCTCTGTCAGACGAGAGTTTGATTGTAGAGCAGAAGACACTGTTTCACAGCATGTTTCATCAAAACAACAACTGTGAAATCTGCCAAAAGAGAATGTTTAACCAGATTATTTTCTAATGTTCAGTCATTCTGCAATAATTTATTGTAGTCTTCATAATCTGGACATATAAAAATATGTAATTATTTGGTGATGTAGAACAAAACAGCAGTCAGTGAAATTATTACAAGGCTTTTCTGCAGCATCTCACAGCTGGAATAAGTCTCTTGTAGTCTGCTTGTTTTGACGTGAACCTCTTTGGGTTAAACTCTTCCAGCACCTTCTCCGACATCAGCAGTATGTAGGTCAACACTGTGCACATTGAAGATGAGAGGTCTCTTCCAGGATGTTCATCTGAACTGAGGTATGTCTGGATTTCATCATATAATGAATTATCTTTCAGTTCAAGTAAGCAGTAAAATAGGTTGACTGATGCTTCATTTGAGATGTCACCTTTTTGAATTTCTTTAATGTGTTCACATATTTGTGTGATGCTCTCTGTGGTGTCTTCAGTGTGTGTGATCAGGCCTTTGAGCCGTTTCTGACTGGATTCCAGTGAAATTCCCATCAGAAACCTCAGGAACAGGTCCAGATGTCCTCTCTTACTCTGCATGGCTTTATCAGTGGCTCGCTTTATTAAGTCTTGAAATGTGACATTTCTAAAGATGAAGTGAAGCATTTGTCTGGCTGTAGTTTCTGAATCTTTAAAGAAAAACAGAAGGTCTCGCATGTTCTTGTTCAGGTAGCAGATGAACACATGCAATGCAGCAAGAAACTCCTGAACACTCAGATGCACAAAGCAGAAGACCTTTGTCTTATAAAGTCCATCTTCCATCCTAAAGATTTCAGCGATCATTCCTGTGAACTCAGTGTCTTTACTCACATCAATACCACATTCTTTCAGATCTTTCTCATAGAACACAATGGTTTCCTTCTTCAGCTGTTTAAATGCTAGTTTGGCTAATTTCAGGATCATTTTTTTATTTGAACGCAAGAGCTTTGTACGTTGTCTTTGTTCTTTTTTATCATACTTCTGGCTCTTTGTGTTCATCTGTATCCGCAGGAAGTGAATGTACATTTCAGTGAGTGTTGTGCTGATGTTTTCTGTATTATTCTTGATGAGAATATCCTGAAGTACTGTGGCTGTGATCCAACAGAACACAGGAATATGGCACATGATGTAAAGACTGCGAGACATCTTAATGTGTGAGATGATTCTGGAGGCTTGAGTCTCATCTTTGATTCTCTTTCTGAAGTACTCCTCCCTCTGTTGGTCAGTGAATCCTCTCACCTCTGTGAACAAACCTACATACCGAGGAGGGATCTGATTGGCTGCTGCTGGTCGTGATGTCACCCACACAAGAGCTGATGGTAGCAGTTTCTTTTTGACCAGACTTGTAAACAGTACATCTACAGATGATTTTTTCTCAACATTGTTCAAAGATCCACTATTAAAATTTAGAGCCAAGCGACTCTCATCAAGTCCATCGAATATAAATGTTATCTTAAGTTCTTCATATAACTTTGATTTCTCCATTTCCTCCAGTTCAGGATAAAATTCCAGCAGAATCTCGTGGAGACTGAAATTTTCATTTGACATTAAGTTGATCTCTCTGAATGGAAGCAGGAAGACACAGTCTATATCCTGATTGGTGTTTCCTTCTGCCCAGTCCAGGATGAACTTGTGCACAGAGACAGTTTTTCCGATGCCAGCAACTCCCTTGGTCAGCACAATCTTCTCCTCATTGTTTTTCCTCAGTTCCGCAAATATATCATTGCATTTTATTAGTTTGTCCATTGTTTTATTTTTCTTGAAAGCATCATCAATCTTCAGAATCTCATGTTCCTGATTTACATCTTTCATATCTCCCTCTGTGATGAACAGTTCTGTGTACACAGTTTCAAGATCCATGTCGTTTTCTTTGTTGCCCTCAAAAATAAATTTTGCTTTCTTCTTCATGTTGTTTTTGTGAGTTTTCAAGAAGTTTTTCAGTTCTATAATTATAAACAAATACATTAGACTGATAAACCATTAAACAAATTGAATATTTTTTTTTCATCAGGATGATCAGCATTATTAATAACTAATGTAAATTCATACTGCTGAAAACAGCACAGACCATCCCAAAAAATTTGGTTTCAATTTAAAAATTTCTGAATATGTTTTATGTGCTTTAGATGTGATTGAGATCATCTCTAGGCAATGCTGCCTAATGTTGTTAAAAGCTGATGATTCATTTAGCACATCACATCAGTTTGTGAGGCTTTATTATTATTAAAAGGTTTTGACTTGCTTAAATGAACTTTCCATGTGTGACTGTAATCATGGATCGATGATAGTGAGAGTGCCAGATGACTGGTGTCAGTGCCACCCATTGGTCAACATTAATGGTAACACTTTATTTTATGGATCAATTCTCTCTTTTAACTAATTGCTTATTATCATGCACATTACTTACATATTAACAGATTATTAGTAATTATAAATCACATATTAATGCCTTATTCTCAGAAATTAAAAACGTCACGATTCCTAAATTTATTAGTATCGATACTTCAAAGAATGACTGTGTTCCTGATTTGTAAGAGACATATTTCATGTTGGTGTGTGCGCAACACATGCTTCCAGTGCCTCCCTATGGACGTCTGTGTTTTTTCTCCTCACGCAAGCAGCAAAAAAAGCACTACAGCGAGATGGCTGCATTAGTGGCTTTACTAAAGGGTTGGAAAAAAACCCGACCCACGCATCACTAGGCTGCATGTGCAAGCAAAATTGATACTTTGGCCGCCAGTCCACGACTGGTAGAAAAAGATGACGCAAATTAAAGCTTACTGGCTGAGTTTTCTCCTCTAAAAAAAAAAATTGCAAAACTGACAGAATAAGTTACGATATCTGAGATATTGCTGCTAAATTTTATTTATGTATTTTTTTTACTTGAATGTTCCAAAACATTGTTTAATATAATCGCTGTTCATATTTTTATTCAAATTTCAGAATCAAGATAAATGTATTACTCATATGTTTCTTATGATAACTGAGATAATGTTGCTTAATTTATTCTTTCTTTACCTTGAATGTCAGTGCTCTAATTTATTTTTTATATTTCATATTTTGTTCAAATGTTTAATATATCTGCTGTTCATTTATTTGTGTGTTATATGATTAGAATGTTTTCCCGGTTTTAAAATAAAGCACAGAAATTATATTTGAGAGTGTATTTTCCCTTTTCAGCAAAAGTATTGGAAAAGTATCGAAATCGCAATTCTTGACTAGGTATCGGTATCGAAACAATAATTTTGGTATCGTGACAACACTACTATTAATAAGCAGCAATTTGGGAGTTTGTTCAGGGAAAATTCTTAGTTAATAATCAATATGTCTTGGTTATTCAAAAGTGTTACCAGATGGTCTTCTGTTTGAAGTTTATTTGTATAAGATTTGCAGCTGATGTCACTGGCCCCGTAATTGCTGCTTGCAGTTATATTTTATCTTGTTATTTAAAGACAGCGATTGATATTTACTCCAGATATGTTGTGAATTACCTCCAACAGGGACAGATGCCTTTGTATTGTCCTCAACCTGAGCTGTGTGAGAGAGAAAGAGATAATTAATCACTGGGAAACATTTATCACACAATCACATCAGCAGAGCGACCAAAGAGGAAAAGAGTTTTAAGTCAAACCATCACACTTGTAATCACGTTGCAGTCACAGTGAATTAAATGTTACCTTGCTTGTGTTCATTCTCTAGCTGATCAGCCAGATCATTTTGCTTCATCTTTCTCAGGATGTCCACCATGATCTTCACAGCTCCATGTGGTCCATAACATGCCACCATTTTTTCCACTGTGTCGAATATTTCTGCTCTTTCCATATCAGACTTTGATATAAACTTAAGATGTGCATTCATTAAGCGCCAATGAAACTCTTTCAGTTCAGCTTCTACCAAGTCCTTCAGTGAGTCCACGAGCAGCTCCTTAACAGATGCCATCATCCTTCACCAATTCACAGCTGCAGGACAAGAAAAAGATCAAAGTACATTCACTCTTAACATGTGGATCTAAGTGCTCAAATCATCAGTTTTTCCAGACTTGAGATGAGTAAGACCATGTGGAGAATCACTGTCTGCCATCAACAGGCCCACACACAACATATCTGATATACCAGTAAAATAATAGACAAATTACAGATAAAAAACAGAGAGACAAACAACACTGAAAATTAGGGATGCACCGAAATGAAAATTCTTGGCCGAAACCGAAAACCGAAAAAGAGAAAACCAAGGCCGAAAACCGAAACCGAAACACCGAAATAAATTATGCCAATTATTAGTACCATTGCATTTATTGCTATGACCGTGTACTAACTTTACTAAAATTAAGACATTGCAATTGCATAAATTAATATGAAAGTTTCAAAGATAATTACAATTACATAACTTATAAAAAAAAAAACATAAAAATACATAATTACAAATGATGTAAATATTTATTAAGCACATTGCAACAATGCACAGTGTAAAATAAAATTCAAACTAAAAATTTATCCCACTCGTGTATATTTAATAATAATGTACAGGCCTACTGGCCTGCAGAAAGGTTTTAAAATGAACAGTTCTCTCATAAAAACAAAGTGCATTTAGGTGAAGTGTATTTGAAATTTTTCTATGTAGGACTAGAAAGTGCATTACTTCTCCAGTTGGCAAGACTGTTATCACTTCTGGGGATGGGGACTTCAGACAGATAACCATCTAGCTGTTGAGCAGTTGAGCTTGTCATCTGCCTGACATTTGAGAAATATTTGAGAGAGTGTATTTAAATAGGGCCAGGGCATAAATAAACATTTCTATCAAATTAAAGCAGAAATCTAGCAGAAAATCTAGCATAAATATGGCTACAATCTGATATTATGTATGTATATATGTTTGTGTGTGTGTATAAGAATGATCTGTCTCCTGCGCTTGGCGCTTCTCTGTCTCCACGCGGGTTCTCTGCATCCAGCGCGGCCTGGATCATTTCTCGTGCGCGCTGCCTTATTTCCGCATCCAAGTAATGGTCATTATAACGTGGATCAAGCACATTCGCGATGAAGTGCAGAGGATCCGAAAAGATCTCAGTGAGACGTGTGCTAACAGACTCTATAAGTACTTTTCTTTGTTTTTACTTCTTGGTCCGTCTCAATCTCTTTGTTAGGAGACGCTTTAGTGCTGCGAATAAAGGAATAAGAAGAGAGAGTGTTCTCACTGTTGTTAAGTGAATGTCGCGTGGAGCTTGTGGTCTGCGCTATGCTGGTGCACGTGCAGGTCGCGGTTTCTGTTTGCGTCATCACAACATTTCGGCCGTGTTGTTTCGGTGATAAAAGTCTATCGGCCGAAAACCGAAAAGGCCATTTTCGGTCGAAAAATTTTGGTGGCCGAAATTTCGGTGCATCCCTACTGAAAATAGATAAACAGAGTAGTGATGCACTGGTCATGATTTCTCATGGCTGTTTTCACTATTTCAAAATCTAATGCTACTCATTCCTTTCTCAACCTCATGGCACTGACTGAGACTTTGATCAAACCTGAAGACACTGCCACTCCCGCACCCCTCTTCAATAATTTCACTTGTTCCCACACTCCTCGTATGACTGGGAGGGGTGGAGGAAATGGTCTCCTTTCATCAAAAGAATGGAAATTTGGTCTGCAACCAACACCTACAGGTAACGGTTCATTTGAATCACATGCCATTACTGTAACCCACCCAGTTAAAATCCACTTTGTGGTCATTTATCATCCCCCAGGTCAGTTGGGAGACTTCTTGGAGAAGTTGGATGTGCTGCTATCAAACTTTCCTGAAGATGGTACTCCTCTGGTACTGCTTGGTGACTTCAACATCTACCTAGATAAAACCCAGGCTGCTGACTTCAACACCGTTCGCCTCATTTGACCTCAAGCAAGTGTCTACTACAATGACTCACAAATCAGGTAACCAACTGGACCTCATCAACATGCGCTGTTGCTCTGTGGACAACTCTTCAGTTGCTCCACTGCACACCTCAGACCACTTCCTCATTACTGCTAACCTAGCACTTACTCCTGAAGCGGCACACACTCCAGCACAGGTCACCTTTCAGCGGAACCTACGCTTCAGCGGAATCCTCACTTCCTTCACTCTTTCAGTTTTCAGCTCTGGACATGAACAGTGCTACGGACACTCTTTGCTCCACTCTAACCTCTTGGTTGAACAATTTTTGCCCACTGACTGTCATCTAGACCAGCATGCACCACCCCATCTGCCCCCTGTCTGTCCGAGGTTCTCCATGAACATCATTCTAAACTCAGGGCTGCAGAGAGGAAATGGCATAAATCAAGAAACTCTACCGACCTCAGAGTGTATCAGTCTCTTCTCTCTTGCTTCTCTGCAAATGTCTTCACTGCTAAAACATCCTACTACCACAACAAAATTAACAACTGTTGAGATGCTTGGAAACTCTTCAAAATTTTCTCTTCTCTTCTTAATCTGGCTCCACCTTCTTCTCCATCAACTCGACTTTGCAGTTTTCTTCAGAAATAAGACAAGAACCATCATTGACCAATTCTCCACACCGCAGACTGAGGATAACTTCACAATGACCTATGCACACTCTCTCTCCTCATGACTTTTCTTATCACTGCTATGCTGATGACACCCAACTCTACTTCCCATTCCAACCAGATGACCCGACAGGTAGCTACTTGCATTTTAGCCTGTGTGAGTGACATTTCTAGCTGGATGAATGACCATCACCTTCAGCTCAACCTTACTAAGACAGAACTCCTTATGATTCCAGCTAACCCATAGTTTCATCACAAATTCTCTATACAGCTGGGTTCGTCAACCATGACTTCTTCCAGGACAGCCAGAAACCTAGGAGTTGAGATGGATCATCAGTTAAGCTTCACAGACCACATTGCTACAACAACCCGGTCTTGCAGATTTGCCTAATACAACATTAAGAAGATTGGTCCCTTCCTGTCAGAGCAAGCCACCAAACTTCCTGTCCAAGCTCTTGTTCTCTCCAGACTGGACTTCTGTAATGCTCTCCTGGTGGGCCTTCCTGCATGTACCATCAAGCCTTTGCAACTGATCCAGAATGCAGGAGCCAGGGTTGTCTTGAATGAGCCAAAAAAAAGCTCGCGTTACTCCCCTCCTCATCAGGTTACACTGGCTACCAGTAGCCGCTCGCATCAAATTCAAGGTACTGATCCTTGTCTACAATACGACCACTGGCACAGCACCAAGATACCTAAACTCACTGGTTCAATCTTATGTGCCTGTTGTAGTACACAAGCATTGGACTCTAGACCACTTTTTGATGCATTTGTACTCGGTCTTGTTGGTCTCGGACATTTTCAAGACCAGTCAAGACCATAACTGGAAATATCACTAAATTGCCAGTTTTTGTTGTCTAATTTTTTGTTAACATCCTTGCTTTTATTGAATGTAAAACGTACTGATTCAAATCCAAGCAATAACATGACTCATTGGTCATTGCTAAATACAGTATTGTTCAAAATAATAGCAGTACAATGTGGCTAACCAGAATAATCAAGGTTTTTAGTATATTTTTTATTGCTACGTGGCAAACAAGTTACCAGTAGGTTCAGTAGATTGTCAGAAAACAAACAAGACCCAGCATTCATGATATGCACGCTCTTAAGGCTGTGCAATTGGGCAATTAGTTGAAAGGGGTGTGTTCAAAAAAATAGCAGTGTCTACCTTTGACTGTACAAACTCAAAACTATTTTGTACAAACATTTTTTTTTTCTGGGATTTAGCAATCCTGTGAATCACTAAACTAATATTTAGTTGTATGACCACAGTTTTTTAAAACTGCTTGACATCTGTGTGGCATGGAGTCAACCAACTTGTGGCACCTCTCAGCTGTTATTCCACTCCATGATTCTTTAACAACATTCCACAATTCATTCACATTTCTTGGTTTTGCTTCAGAAACAGCATTTTTGATATCACCCCACAAGTTCTCAATTGGATTAAGGTCTGGAGATTGGGCTGGCCACGCCATAACATTAATTTTGTTGGTTTGGAACCAAGACTTTGCCCGTTTACTAGTGTGTTTTGGGTCATTGTCTTGTTGAAACAACCATTTCAAGGGCATGTCCTCTTCAGCATAGGGCAACATGACCTCTTCAAGTATTTTAACATATGCAAACTGATCCATGATCCCTGGTATGCGATAAATAGGCCCAACACCATAGTAGGAGAAACATGCCCATATCATGATGCTTGCACCTCCATGCTTCACTGTCTTCACTGTGTACTGTGGCTTGAATTCAGAGTTTGGGGGTCGTCTCACAAACCGCCTGTGGCCCTTGGACCCAAAAAGAACAATTTTACTCTCATCAGTCCACAAAATGTTCCTCCATTTCTCTTTAGGCCAGTTGATGTGTTCTTTGGCAAATTGTAACCTCTTCTGCACATGCCTTTTTTTTAACAGAGGGACTTTGCGGGGGATTCTTGAAAATAGATTAGCTTCACACAGACGTCTTCTAACTGTCACAGTACTTACAGGTAACTCCAGACTGTCTTTGATCATCCTGGAGGTGATCATTGGCTGAGCCTTTGCCATTCTGGTTATTCTTCTATCCATTTTGATGGTTGTCTTCCGTTTTCTTCCACGTCTCTCTGGTTTTGCTCTCCATTTTAAGGCATTGGAGATCATTTTAGCTGAACAGCCTATCATTTTTTGCACCTCTTTATAGGTTTTCCCCTCTCTAATCAACTTTTTAATCAAAGTACGCTGTTCTTCTGAACAATGTCTTGAACGACCCATTTTCCTCAGCTTTCAAATGCATGTTCAACAAGTGTTGGCTTCATCCTTAAATAGGGGCCACCTGATTCACACCTGTTTCTTCACAAAATTGATGACCTCAGTGATTGAATGCCACACTGCTATTTTTTTGAACACACCCCTTTCAACTAATTCAACTAATTGCCCAATTGCACAGCCTTAAGAGCGTGCATATCATGAATGCTGGGTCTCATTTGTTTTCTAAGAATCTACTGAACCTACTGGTAACTTGTTTGCCACGTAGCAATAAAAAAATATACGAAAAACCTTGATTATTCTGGTTAGTCACATTGTACTGCTATTATTTTGAACAATACTGTATGTATTTTTGTTACGCTGTCACCCATCCCTGCCCCCTTTCACTCGTACTCCCAAGAAAGTGAGTTGTGGTTGTCTGGGAGCAAGAGAAGATGTCTGCAAAATCTTCAGTAATAAAATTCGGGCTACAAAAATCATAAAGAAAATATTTGTAAAACAACATCCAGAAGAAAGCATACAGCTTCTTGTAAATTCTGCAGTGCTTCGATTTCAGAGATGGTGGGGACTACGTCAAACTTTTATCGTCACTTGGAAAGGAAGCACAAAGAAAGATAAGCTAACGTTATGTGTAAGTGATGTTAGCAAAGCTAGCTAGCTAATGTTAGCAATCTGCCTCATACCAAAATATTTTACCCCTCACAAAAAGAGGTTTAAAATGTCAATATTAGCCATACATATAAATAGGGATGGGAATTGATACCGGTTCCACTCTAAGTTTTATGAACCATTGATATTGTACGCCCTCAACGTTAACGAGTCCTCTTTATCAATGCTCCTATTTCAAAGCGAATTTTTGTCAAGCCATAGTCTTATTTCATCGGTGAGCAATGTAGATTAACTGCTGTGCTTGTGACAGGGCACAACTGAAGAACAAGCAGAGAGAGAGCCCAGGTCTCTCTTTTAGAGGAGGCATTATAATGAGACCTCATTGTGCACGTTTAGATCACAGAATGTTAAGGTCTCTCATGTTTTGCCACTGCAGTTTTTTATTTTAGGTTTAGCATATGATCAAACTCTCCCAATTTAAAAGTTGTGTATTTTTATGTAGCTTTGATCTGTAAAAGAGAGAAACTTATGTCTTTAGTTCTTACTGTCGATGATTGTTTCGGAGCATCTACATTTTACATAGACTCACTGTATTCATATTCAGCTTTATGTCACAGGTCGGAGCGGACCACAGATGTCGGGAGTCTCGCCCCTCCCTAGTTTCCACCTCGAGGAGGTCCCAAGAACACCCCAATGACCAGACACACGAGAGAGTGGGTATAATAAAAAAAACTTTATTTAAATTATCTAAAAGGTGTGAAGGGAAGGGAAAAGGGAATCTAAAATCCACTTCTCGGGGCCAGAGAGTATAGGTCCGAGTCGCTTCTGACTCTGTCACGGGGACTCTCAGGTAAGCCTGTAGATGAATTGGTGTCCTTTCCTTCACGTGGCTCAACAGGGTTTTTCTCAGTAGTGCCTTTCTGTTTATCTTGCAGGAGAACCGTCGGTGGGGCCCTTCCAGTCCCTGCACGCAGAGTAAAGAGGGTAAGTAATTCTGAATAATTGGGTGGGGTGCGTACCTGACGCCGTTCGCCACGAGATTCTGGGTCCGCGGTTGGAAACGCCTGAAAGGTCCACAGGTAAGTATGCAGGTGAATATATTGGGGTCTTGGCCTTCGGTGTATAGGCAAGTATGCAAGAAAGATACACAATCCTTAACTCCGATTTTTGTCCCGGTAAACCCTACGGATGGAGTTTGCAGGTGAGCATGCAAGGGCGATACACTGGTATTTCACTCAGGGCGTACAGGTAGGTATGCAGAAGGACAACTGGGTCTTTACTTTAGACGTACAGGTGAGTACACAAGGGCAACTAGAGCTTGACTCTGGGCATACCAGTAAGTATACAAGTACAATACGCTGGCTCTTAGCTTTAGGCATACAGATGGGCTTACAGGGGCAACTGGAGCTTTGCTCTGGGCATGCAGGTGGGTATACAATGACAATACTGAATGGATACAACTCACAGACCCTCGAAGAAGTGGACGTCAGGCTTTAGCCCTTTTCAGCTCGGGGGTCTAGAGAGGGTGTATATGTCACGACAACTGTGGTCTTCCTCACCGGGGCAGACTTCCCAGACCAACACTCAACACGGTCACCTCCAACCGTGGAAACTCTCCCACAATGACTCAGAGCCTCAAGCTCAGACCTGTAGGACTGGTAACAGACAGACAGAGTTCCTTCACAAATTAACTTAGCTTCAGTGAATATATGGAGAAGAACGCACCACCTCTCGAATTTGACCAAGAGAGGATAGGAGTACAGATTGAAGTTGCTGCACGTTGGGCCTTCCACGGCCTCAGCTGGTGCCACCACGCTGGGTGACTTCAGGTAGGTTTGTGCCACCAGGTATGTACTTCAGGAATGACTCGAACGCTTCCCTCTCCTCTCTTCCAGACAACGGACCAGAGATCTAGACAGGGGCGAACCTCTGAAAGCACTCCACAAACAGGTATTCATTCACAAGGGCTACACAGCTGGATGTTCGTATAGCAGCCAACACTTCTCTCAGTCGTCGTTCCCCTACAATATGCACACTGTTCCTTACTTGCGATTGTTGACACGTGACCACTCGGCGGAGTAGGGGTCCAAAGCCACGAGTGGGCATATATATAAAAGACGGTCGTCTCACGACACCGGTGCACGTTCTTCCCCACAGGGTTTTCTCTCCCAGCCTAGAGGGTGATTAATGACGACATGACACAGCACGACACTGCAGACTTCAAGTGTACACACAGCAAAGAAAAGGACTCACCCACTGCACTCCACACACACAGTGAATTAGGGTCAAAACCACATAGGACCGGGGATTAGTTCCTGGACGTTGGGGGCACCGATGCAGCAGACGGCCAGAGGAAATGTCACAGCCACGACAAGGCACCAGACTCCTTTTTCGCTGGTTCCGGCTCACCCACCAATCCTATTACGGTGGGGCCGCTCACACTGGTCACAACTCACAAGAGGTATATGGATATTCCACACTTGCAAAATAACTGTTAACTCGATGAATATTTCCGTGTACTCACACTTTCATTAACACTGGATCTTTCCACTTCTCTTCCAGATAACCGACATCCGACACAACTGGCAGCACGATCTCCTTCCTGCAATCCTAGCAGATCTTCAATGTGTGTTAACTTCACCTCACACAATGCATCTGAACACAATGCTCCAATAAAGATATTCGTATACTCAGCCCTGTGTGTGTATCTCTCTTTGCCCAAGCTCCACAGTACACCATACACCCTCTTTCCAACTCGCTCCGTTGCACACACAATAACTAATGGGAATCACCAACCACTTCCTGTGTTTCTGATGCCCTATTTATGTGTCTCCTCTTCACCAAATTGCCCAATCAGTGATCGCCACGCTCAACTAGACACCTGTTCCCAATAACACGCCGATTTGGGTTCGTCGGCGTTCCCGGATGCGGCGGTGTTTGCGATATATGGTCCAGGCGGAACTAATCTTCCTCATTTTTGGTTCCGCCCCGTCACAGTCACTCCGTGACATCTACTTTTAATGCAGCGGAAAACCCTGGGTGAATGTTTAGATGTTGCTGTATAAATTGACTTTAAAGTTAATGTTTCAACCATTTAATATGTATCTTGGGGCTTTTTGCACACTGTAAAAGATGTTGGATATAATTTAAAGTTTTTAACATTATCCGATTACTTTCCTTTAAATTTGTCATTATTAGTGATAAGGTGTTGAGAGCATGTAGTTTCCAGTTAAGTGGTATATTTACACAGATTTTTAACATGTCTCTTAAAATTGTCCCACAAATCTGGATGTGCACATAGAAGCTTCTGAGTATCGATATATCGATACAGCAGCATCGATTTTGGTATCGATATTTTCTGCAAAGTATCGATAGTTAATTATATTTATCATTTCTTTATAACTAACACTTTTAGCAGTGTGTGCAGACCGATCGGGACAGTGTGTGTATGATATATAAAGAGAAGCTCTCGCGGACGCGGTGCTATGACGTTAACACCAATCGGTTTGCAGCTGTGCGCAGTGCAACGTGCCATTCACAATCACAACACAGCACAGCACAGCACAGCACACGTGGTCGCGACTCGCGCGAAAGATGGCAGAAAGCAGAAAACACAGCGTGGTGTGGTGCTACTTCTCTTCATCTGAAAAAAGTATTGCACGATGCAATATTTGTGATAAGAGAGTCACACATTGCAACAATACAAGCAACCTTTTTAAACACTTGAAAACAACACACCCTGAAACGTATAAAGAGGCTGAACAAAAACAAGCTGCCCAGTTTTCAGCTGCCCAGTCTCCCTCTGTCCAACAAAAGACGTTACAGGAGTTTACATGGAGGCAAACCTTATCCAGGTACAAAGACCACAGTCATTAACTTATTAAATGTACTCCCTGTCTCTGTCATAACCATTAGGTGAAAACGAATAAATATAAAGTGCCTATGTTTGTGTGGGGTGTCCTGATATTCCTTACATTAGGGACAAAACGCACAAGTAATACCAATACATTTTGACTTCCTGAGGAACTTTTAGGTCTCCATGAGGAAAGCAGCCTATAAATCATAAAGCATTGTTTTTTTGAAAATGTTGCAGTGAGTTTTCTGTGATGGGTAGGGGAATATGCTTTAACAGTACACACACACACACACATACATTATATATATATATATATATATATATATATATATATATATATATATATATATTAGGGGTGTAACGGTTCACAAAATTCACGGTTCGGTTCGATACGATACACTGATGTCACGGTTCGGTTCGGTTCGATACGTTTTAGATACAGCAAAATGTAAAAACATCTCAACTTTTCAGAATGCCGCAAGCGCACCGCGGGTCATGTGACAAGAACCAACCAATCAGCTTCATCCTTTCCCGTAACAACGTTGAGAGCTCAGCCAAGATGAAGGAACAGCTGATCATAGTTGTATATGGATTGCAATTTTGAAATAAATTCAGTAGCAGAGCTACTGCAAGCGATTTTTAGAGCTGCAAATCCATTTATCCTTCGCTGAAATTTCCGCGTCTCATGGAGAGAGCACGTCATTGTTGCTTAGCAAAGACAGACGCCTCATGAGCGCTTCTGCCCGAGCGCTTTGGAAAGGAGGAGAAAGACGCGCTTAGCGTTTTCCATGCGTTTTTAGGCACGATATGTGAACGGCCCCTAAGGCGCTCGCTCACTCAGCACGCGCTGAAGGCTCGTTGCAAAATGTCTAATGCATTTAACAGACCAGAAATATAAGATCCTAAAATAACCAACAGGTCTGGTGTTTGGGTTGGATTCCCTGTAAGCTATAGTGTCTAAATGCTGCAGGGATAGTTTGCTGCGTGCATGTTTCTCCTTTTTTTCGTCTTTTCCCAGATAGTACTGACGCATATATCCCAGATATTCCCGCTGGTTTTTTTTTTTTTTTTTTTTGTAATCCCGCTGGTGTACCCTGTCATGTTGCAGATGCGACATACCGTTGTTTTTTTATCCACCACTCTCTTGCCATCACCATTATAGCTTAAAGGGAATCCAAAGTGCACCCAAACACCAGACCTGTTGGTTATTGGAGGATCTTCTCATTTCTAGTCTGTTAAACGCATTGGCTATTTTGCAACGAGCCTTCAGCGCGTACTGAGTGAGCGAGCGCCTGCTGAGTAGCCTAACATAAACATATAAGATGGTGTTTTTTTCTTCTTCGGGAGTGTCAGGGGCGTTGCCTGTTACGTTGTTTGGGTTATTGGGCTACCTTGTTGAACGCATATCATTATATTTCTTTCTCTCTCTTTTTTTTTTTTTTCAAATATAATTAATTACTCCAACGAACCGTTCGGTATACATAATGCGTACCGCGTACCGAACCGAAAGCGTCGTACCGAACGGTTCAATACGAACACGCGTATCGTTACACCCCTAATATATATATATATATATATATATATATATATTAGGGGTGTAACAATACGCGTATTCGTATTGAACCGTTCGGTAAGAGGCTTTCGGTTCGATACGCGGTACGCATTATGTACCGAATGGTTCGTTGGACTAATTAATTCTATTTGGAAAAAAAAGTGAAATATAATGATATGCGTTCAACAAGGTAGCCCAATAACCCAAACGACGTAACAGGCAATGCCCCTGACACCCCCAAAGAAGAAAAAAACACCAACTTATATGCTCACTCACTCAGTACGCGCTGAAAGCGCGTTGCAAAATAGCCAATGCATTTAACAGACCAGAAATAGGAGATCCTCCAATAAACAACAGGTCTGGTGTTTGGGTGCACTTTGAATTCCCTGTAAGCTATAATGGTGATGGCAAGAGAGTGGTGGATAAAAAAACAATGGTATGTCGCATCTACATGACAATAGGGTAGACCAGCGGAAATAAAAAAAAAAAAAAAAAACACCAGAAGGAATACTTGAAACATGTCAACTCATTTACGCCGACATCACCTTATTGTGTCAGTATCTGGGAAAAGACAAAAAAGAGGAGAAACATACACGCAACAAACTATCCCCGCAGCATTAAGACCGACATTTACAACTGATTCAAACAGGGCAAAAGACATCACTTCGGCGATTGGTACATTTACGTTACATTTACATTATAGCCGCTGATATGAGACCTTATTATTTACCATTCATTCTATCATCACCATTATAGCTTACAGGGAATCCAAAGTGCACCCAAACACCAGACCTGTTGGTTATTGGAGGATCTTCTATTTCTGGTCTGTTAAATGCATTAGACATTTTGCAACGAGCCTTCAGCGCGTGCTGAGTGAGCGAGTGCCTTAGGGGCCGTTCACATATCATGCCTAAAAACGCGTAGAAAACACTAGGCGCGTCTTTCTCCTCCTTTCCAAAGCGCTCAGGCATAAGCGCCCCTGAGGCGTCTGCCTTTGCTAAGCAACAATGACGTGCTCTTTCCATGAAGACGCGGAAATTTCAGCAAAGGATAAATGGATTTGCAGCTCTAAAAATCGCTTGCAGTAGGCTAGCTCTGCTACTAAATTTAATTCAAAATTGCAATCCATATACAACTATGATCAGCTGTTGCTTCATCTTGGCTGAGCTTTCAACATTGTTACGGGAAAGGATGAAGCTGTTTGGTTAGTTCTTGTCACATGACCCGCAGTGGGCTTGCGGCATTCTGAAAAGTTGAGATGTTTTTACACTTTGCTGTATCTAAAACGTACCGAACCGTACCAAACCGAACCGTGACATCAGTGTATTGTATCGAACCGAACCATGAATTTTGTGAACCGTTACACCCCTAATATATATGACCCGTCACGGAAACCAGTGACACAAGTCGGCAGCATAACTTAGCAGTATTGGTATATTGGTATATAAAATAGCAGTATTGGTATATTTAAAAGCGAACATTTTGAGGTTTAAATCAGCTAGTTTGTCTGAGATTCTAGCAAGCAGTAGGGGCGTTTCATTGTCTGTCTGTATTTCCATACTGGATAAGCCGGCTTATGTTTCTTTTGTTATTGCCGCCGCCCTCCGAGGGACGCGTGGCCACTTAGTATGCAGCGTTCTGGCCGGCTCTAGCTGATATCAGAATTCAATGAAGATGTACGCCGCAAAGATGAACGCAGACGAGCTGAACCGTGGCCGTTACACCGAAAATGCTTTGAAGTACTTCTTTGACAAGCCGGATGCTTATAAACAAGCGCTCACTGATTCTGAAGACGATCTGAGTGACGATGAAAGCGGCATAATAAGACTGTATAATATCCCTAATCTACAACTGAGCGAAGATGACGACGAGGAAGAATGTATTGGACTGGCGTCAGACGAGTTGGACCGTAAGATATCAGAGGCTATATCGATAATAACATTTGATGGGGATAAAGACAGAGAAATGGGGAAAATCCGTAACATTTAGAGGCAAACAGACGCACAGTGCAAACTTCGGATCGGCAAGAATACTTTTGTTTATTATGGGGTGAGTTTTCATAAACATCAAAGTTTGTCGTTTTGTGTTCATTATAAGAACACACGTCATCTCATGTTTAGTCATGTTTAGACCTTCCCATATCTACCTATTGTTATTAGCTAGCTCATCGGTTATCACAGAATCCTGTTAAAAAAGTCCTAATGCTACACAATGAAATCAATTCACCAAGTTTTATGTAGAAAACCAGCAAATAACAAATAAAATTTGCATCAATATGTACTTTTTGTTTACATAAACATTAAAATAATAACATTAAAAATGATGGCCACATTTTAAAGATTAAAGATTATTTAATAAAAAGATCAAACTCACATATTTCAAAAAAGATAAATTACTGACATTTACAATGCACATTCTCCTTTATTATTAATAGTATGCGGTCCGATTTTTCCCGTTGTGTTTGTCGTTGCTATGCAGGAGTTATGGCTTATCTAAATGAGATGTAAATGAGCCCCATTGTCACAGAACTGCACAATCTTTAAAGGCTATTTTCTGCTTTTTGAGGTTTTTTGAGTGCCTACCTTCAAATGGCCACAACTTCTCCAAATATGATCCGATTTCCATGTTACACATCGTTGGAAAGCTTGGAGACTACACTTTCAGTCTGTGAATAACTCATGCCCCAGAACCGACTTGTGTCCCTACTTTCCGTGATTGGTCACATATATATATATATATTAGAGGTGGGCATAGATAATTTTTTTTTAATCTAGATTAATCTCACTGTGATCTTGAAATTAATCTAGATTAATCTAGATTAAAATGGCTCATTCGTATTCTGCCAAAGGCATTCAGAATATGTGTGTTACCCAAATAAAATTGTCAAACAGTAAGTCTTTAAGAGGTTTATCAAGATAGGTGGTGCATTAGAAAAGGGGCTCATCTCCTTTTTCCAAAATGCATCACAAAGTGCTTGAAAAAGCTGTAAACTAATTCCACATTGCACAAGGTGCAAACAACCTTACGCCTGTTTCACACCAATGTTTAAGTTTTTTTTTAAGTTTGTAGGTATCCAGGTACTGAAACCAAATAATTAAATGTAAAATAGCACTGGATAGTCTTCAATGTAAAAATGAAATATACAATCAAACCTACATTTATTGAGACACCTTCAACATTTCTCACATTATTACAGTTTTGCTATATATATATCAAAAATATATCTGGTGTCTGAATAATTTTTGGGTTGACTGTTAAAACTACAAATTCAGTCATTAGCAGTGAGTGATTTTCTTTTATTTTCTTGGATTAACATTACATTAGCCAGTGGCTAAATTAGGCGCGGTCACTTTAAGAGACGATGAACACATCCAATATAATAAACATCCCATTTTTCCCTCAACGGTTTACTTTAACTTAAGAAAATAACTGACAGTTTTTGAGCATAATTTCCAAGGTGGATATTTTGACATATTTTGTATGTATTTGTCGGCACAGGAGCAAAAATAAGCAAATTCGATGTTCAAGTGTTTTGAGACGCCTTTCTCTTCGCAGATGAGAGCTCGGTTCAGTGTCGCTGTCCATGATACGCGGCTCTCTCTCTCTCTCCGCACCGAACACAGCGAGCGAGTAACCGGCTACTCTGTTCAGCTTTTCAGCGTCTTGTGTTTGAATGCTTTAATGTTTAAATCGACGAGCGGTAAGGCGTATAAACGTGAAAAAGATAAGCTTTCATGACGATGCACAGCTGTGGCCCGTCAACTGTCCTGAGCATCTTTTTAGGCTGGCTTCAGCCAGTCGTTTATATAAAATATCAATAGCTTGCTTAGTATAGACCCAGCCGGTTAACGTCGGTTAACGCCGATAACGGCCCACCACTAATATATATATAATTCATTTATTTATTTATTTTTCATGGTTTTGTTTTTAATTTAACTACTATTTTTAGTATTTTGTTACAATTATTGATGAAATATGCTATATCTAACATTTTTTTTCTGGAAATCATCTTGCGACCCCTCCCTCGCCATCCTGATATATAAAATAAAATATGTGGGTGTAAGTGTGTGGTTGTCGTATGTGTAATGGAAAACATTGATCCTTTTCAGATGATTCCCAAAGAGCGCGAGACATCACAAGGAGTCTAGCCAAAATGATTGTTACTGACTTGCAACCAGTATCAATGGTTGAGGATGCAGGTTTCCATCATTTTATGAAGGTGGTTGATCCCCTATACAATATGCCGGGTAGGAAATCCTTGATCTCTAGTGAAATTCCAAAGCTCTAAAAGCAAGTCAAAACCACACTGAAAGACTCCGTAGAATCCGCAAGTAGTGTGGTTTTAACAAGTGACATGTGGACATCAAGAACAGTCTAAGCATATCTGACTGTTTCAGGACATTTCATTGACCACAATTGGCAGATGCAGGCTTGCATTCTTGAGACAGTCCATGTAGCTGTACAGCACACAGCACAAAATATAGCTGAGCTACTCAAAAAAATATCCAACGACTGGGGCATTACCAGCAAGGTCTTTGCTGTTATTACTGATAACGTAGCTAATATAGTTTCAGCTGTGTGGAAAACCCAATGGAAACACATTCCATGTTTTTCACACACCCTTAATTTGGTTGTGAAAGACGCTATTAAGGCTGAGGCAAATTTTGAATCCAACCTTGAGAAGTGTAGTGCTTTTGTTCGCTTCTTCCACCATAGCACCAAAGCATCTGACAAGCTTAAGGTACTGCAAACTCAGCAACAACTACCAGAGCACAAAGATCAGGTGACCAGGTGGAATTCGGTGTTCTACATGCTGGAGAGACTGACCGAGCAAAAAGAAGCTGTTACTACAGCACTTTGCCTTCTTGGGAGAAACGCAATGTGCTTGAATGATGACGAATGGTCCTGTATCAGCCAAGCCATTGAAGCCCTCAGGCCATTTGAACAGGCCACTAAGGAAGTTTCAGCAGAGCAGTATGTAACTCTTTCAAAAGTCATACCTCTGGTCTCTCTGTCACGCTGTCAGTCTCTGTTTTCCTGGGTGTTCCCTAGTGAGCTCACTTCTCCTTAGGCACTTCACCATAGGCACTATAATTCCTCTAGTCTGATCCTGTCTTAACAGTAATTGCACTCCAATTAATCGCACAGGTGCAGGAAATCTTTTGTCATTAGTGTCCCTATAAATACCTGTCTTTACCTGTTGTTTGTATGGAGTCCTTGCCCTTTGTGTGATATGTTCTCATCTCCCGAGACTTACCCCTGCCTTCTCGTTCCTCCGAGTTTTACATTCCGTTTCATCCGGTTTCCTCTTTTGTTTTATTTTGTTTGTCTCCCTAGACTGTTTATTTTGTATTACCCTTTTTGTTATTAAAGTCATACTTGAAATTGGATCTACCCTCTCCTTGTGTTTTCCTAAACACACATCATCACAGAAGGACTCCATCAACCAAGATCCAGCGGTATGTCTTTTCATGTCTCCTCCCCAACAAGCATGGTGGAGCGGAGGGAGAAATATTTAAAGTTGACCTCTTTCCACCAAGAGGGCAATGACGTGGATGCCATGGCACTGGTGTTTTGGTCTCTGGCCGAGGGCATGGGCTACAACGATGCGCCCTAAAGGATTATTTTAACACTGGATGACCTGGTTCCTCAGAAGGAACTGGATCAACTGGACACATTCGGTTTCTGGGAGTTTGTGTGCTACTTGCAGCATCGGGTTCCGTGGGATGCCCCAGCCACTCCTGTCTCTTCCGATAGGATGGCCGCCAGTCCAGAGCCACTGCCCAATATGGCCACCAGCCCAGCGTCACAGCACAAGGTGGTCGTCAGTCCAGCGCCACTGCCCAAGATGGCCGCCAGCCCAGTGCCACAGCACAAGATGGCCGTCAGCCCTGCGACACAACGCAAGATGGCTGCCAGTCCAGCGCCACCGCACAAGATGGCCGCCAGCTCATCACAACTGGCCAAGATGGCCGCCAGCTCATCGCCACTGGCCAAGATGGCCGCCAGCCCAGTGCCACAGCACAAAATGGCCGTCAGCCCAGCATCACAACGCAAGATGGCTGCCAGTCTAGCGCCACCGCACAAGATGGCCTCCAGCTCATCGCCACTGCCCAAGATGGCCGCCAGCCTATCGCCACTGGCCAAGGTGGCTGCCGGTTCAACACCACTGCCCAAGATGGCTGCCGGTCCAACGCCACTGCCCAAGGTGGCCGCCAGCCCAGAGCCACTGCAGAGGATGGCAGCTACAGTGGGTTTTCCTGAGTTGAGTCAAGTTCCTGTTGACCTTCCAGAGTCGGGTCAAATTCCAGTGGACTGTCCAGAATCAAGTCAGATTCCTGTTGACCTTCTCGAGTCAAGTCAGGTGCCCGTTGACTTTCAAGAGTTGAGTCAGTTCCCGGTTGACCCTCCTGAGTCAAGTCAAGTGTTCATGGACCCTCCAGAGTCAGGGTTAGTCACTGTTGACCTTCCAGAGTCAGGGTTAGTTACCGTTGACCCTCCAGAGTCAGGGCTAGTTCCAGTTGATCCTCCTGAATCAAGTCAGATTCCTGTTGACCTTCTCGAGTCGAGTCAGGTGCCCGTTGACTTTCCAGAGTTGAGTCAGTTCCCGGTTGACCCTCCACAGTCGAGTCAGGTGTTCATGGACCCTCCAGAGTCAGGGTTAGTCACCGTCGACCTTCCAGAGTCAGGGTTAGCTACTGTTGACCCTCCAGAGTTAGGGCTAGTTCCTGTGGACCTTCCTGAGTCGAGTCAAATTCCAGTGAACTCTCCAGAGTCGAGTCAGGTTCCAGCGAACTCTCCAGAGTCGAGTAAGGTTCCAGCGAACTCTCCAGAGTCGAGTCAGGTTCCAGCAAACTCTCCAGAGTCAGGGCTAGTCACTGATGACCTTCCAGAGTCAGGACTAGGTACCATGGACTTTCCAGAGACAAGGCTAGTCACCGGTGATCTTCGAGGACTGAGTCAAGTCACCGGGGATTCTCAAGGACTGAGTCAAGTCACTGGTGATCTTCGTCCTCCCGTTGGGCCGACCACAAGGACGTGGTGGTCTTCTCCCGCTCCGCCTTGGGGGACTCCGGCATCGGCCACGGGAACTTGGTGGTCTTCCTCTCCGCCCTGGAGGACTCCGGCATCAGCTACGGGGACGTGGTGGTCTTCCGCTCCGCCCTGGGGGACTCCGGCCTCGACCCACGAGGACGTGGTGGTCTTGCGCTCCGCCCTGGGAGGGTTTCTGCCGTGACCACATAGTGGTGATGGTCCACTGCTCCACACGGGGGGGGCATCACGTGATGTCCTTTATGGACCCATGTTTTTGTGTTTTTGTTTTCTTTTGCTTTCTGTCTATCTCCTTCTTTGGACCTGGCCCTCCGTCCCTCCCCCTGATCCTCCGCCGGTCCACCACCCTCCTGGACTCCTTGTTTTGTGTTACACTTCTCCTGTCTCTGTCTTTCCATTTTACCTGGTTGTCCTGTCGTTGTCTTTCCATTTTACCTGGTTGTCCTGTCTTTGTCTTCCCATTCTATTTGGTTCTCCTGTCTCTGTTTTCTGACCCTCCGTTCCTCCCCCTTAGTCCGCCGCTGCTCCACCTCCCTCCTACTTCTTTATCTGTGGGGTTTTCCTGGGTTTCAGGTGGAGCATCTGGCAGCTGCTCCGTAGGGGAGGGGGTAATGTCACGCTGTCAGTCTGTTTTCCTGGGTGTTCCCTAGTGAGCTCACTTCTTCTTAGGCACTTCACCATAGGCACTTTAATTCCTCTAGTCTGGTCCTGTCTTCACAGTAATTGCACTCCAATTAATCGCACAGGTGCAGGCAATCTTTTGTCATTAATGTCCTTATAAATACCTGTCTTTACCTGTTGTTTGTTTGGAGTCCTTACCCTTTGTGTGATATGTTCTCGTCTCCCGAGACTTACCCCTGCCTTCTCGTTCCTCCGATTTTTACATTCCAAACGTTTCATCCGGTTTCCTCTTTTGTTTTGTCTCCCAAGACTGTATATTTTGTGTTACCCTTTTTGTTATTAAAATCATACTTGCAATTGGATCTACCCTCTCCTTGTGTTTTCCTAAACACACATCGTCACACTCTCTTCTCCAAAATGCAACCATGTCTGCCGGGCAGAAGGGTAACACTTTGGCTTTACAGCTTGCAACGCAGTGCAAACGGCGGTTTGAAAACAGTGAACATAACCATACTCTGGCTGCCAGTACCTTATGGACATTAGGTTCAAAAACATTGTGTTTTGTGATACTGGAAATGTGGAAGTCATTAAATCACAGCTAATCAGTGAGATGCAAGCCCTGGGCCAACAGGCAACAACCAGTGAACCCTCTGCATCAACCAGCATGGGAACATTCTTGACAACGCCACCAAAGTCACCTGCTGCAAACACTGAAAGGATAGGTGCCGACTGTTCTACATGCAAGGGAGGACTATGGCAGGAGTTTGACACACGTATATTGGCTTTTCTGGGAAACCGGACAGCCACCACAGATGCATACATTGAAATGTACATGGATACAGATACATGGAAGAAAAGGTGATCCCAAGAAGTGAAGACCCTTTGCTATGGTGGAAAAGAAATGAGAACACAGCAAACTGGCAAAAAAATACCTTGGGATTGTCACAACCTCTGTTCCAGCAGAGAGGCTTTTTTCTAAGGCAGGAGCCTCTGACTTTTCTAGTCAGAGGCGAAATCGGCTGAAACCAAAACATTTTAACATGTTGCTCGTCTTAAACTCTAATCTACAGCTGAAAGATTAGGCAATCTTTATTAACAGTTGCAGTGACCTTACAGATCTTACTATCTTTTTGAGCATTGCTAAAAAATACAAAAATGTAGGAAGATGAGGAAAACATGGTCTGTTTAAAATGAAGAAATAAGTAAAAGTATGCACAGTTCATTTTGTTAGTATTTTAGGTTATTAAGAGTTGTTATGTTATTTAATCAATATTTTTTGTAAAATATGGAGGTGGGACAATAGAATTTTGAAGAATAAGAAAAAAACTGCTTGTTTAAAAAAGAAATAAGTAAAAATATGCACAGTTTATGTTGTTGGTATTTTTGTTTATTTAATTAAGATTTAAGTTATGTAATCAATAATTTTTGTAAGAAGGTTGTTTAAACATTTTATTTGTTAAATTTGCTTTTCTAATAAATGAGTTATAAATGGCCAGAATGCGTATGTCATTTGCCTTTAAGTGTAATAACAATATATACATATATATATATATATATATATATATATATATATATATATATACATATACATATATATATATATATATACTTTTAAAATTAACATTATTTAAAAAATTACAGACACTTTTAAAATTATAAGCTGTATCGATATCGGTAAAATTGTAACAAAAAGTATCGGTATCATATCGCATGGAAAAAATGTGGTATCGCCCATCCCATCCCCGTGCACTAATTTAAGGGGTGTGCTTTTATGCTGGTGGCTTTGATGCATCACTGGAGATGAAGACCACATATAGCAAATCTGCTTAGAAGGTAAACTTGAACTGCCTGCGCGATTTAGAGTTTCATGACTAAACTATATATTTAATGTTTTCAAATGACAGATCAAAGGCTTTAAATTTATGTAAACAGTAAGCATTTTGTAGAAACATGGAGACCTGACATAAACTCACTTTGTCAAAACAGCTATGAATTTTATTTATTTATAATGACTAGATTTATGAGGTCAGGACTCTTCAGTGCTGTGTCATGTCAGTAACTTTTTAAAGATTAAGTTTATATAATATAATAATTATTAATGCAATTAACTTGAAACTTTCTGTATAAAGCCAACTTATGTCTATTCTAATTCTAATTATGATCGACAACTCACCTCCATTCATTGGTCTTATCAAACATAATAATGCATTACAGACATGACCGTTACCGACGCTTCATACTAAATCATATGCATACCAGCACAAATGTTTATTACATGACTGATACAGGTCTACTGCTGTGATTTGTTTCAGGCTTACCATATTATAATATATTATAATATAATATAATATTCATTATAATAACATTTCAGAAACGGCATTCTCAATGAGAACATTGCAGAGATTTAGTGTGCATTTGCTGTTCAGGTAAGAACAAGCAGACTGTAGGACAAATCACCAAAATGCCTTTTGCATGAGCAACTCTGAATATCGTGTGCAGTCTGTCCAATGGAAGGGCATGACGTCACATTTGGGGTGACATAAATGATCAAGAAGCTATAAAAGCATGTGCCGTGCAGCTGGCATCAGCTTCGAAAAGAGAAGCAAGCATTGGCAGGGGTCTGCCTGAAGTATAGTATTGAGATGCAGCTTCGTATTCCCTCTAAGAACCATGGCTACATGCGTAACCTGAGACGTTTCTCTTCAGGAACTCGAGCTGTGTCAAAATGCTATGGGAAACGAGGTGCCCACGCTGTCAGACTTCCAAATCCCTGCCTAGTGTGTATCCAGAAGAGCACAGCTAAGGCGAGAGAACAGAAGAGCCAGAGTGGCTCGCATATCCAGGTCATAGAACTTCACAAAGGTGGAGGGCGTGGACAATTGCAGATGTCCAACATGAATAGACCTGCTAAGAGACCACCATAACCCAAGTCGACTGATCCTTGACCCCCAAGGAATGGGGAGATCAGAGGACTCGTAGGTCAGGTGATAGCCTCAACTATCCAATGACTAAAGTTCTGCTTAGTTGGAGGAATAATCCCACTTTGGGGGGACAATAGCACACATGCAGTATGTCTTTCTTTCTTCACAGGAGAACAAGAAGGCAGTCTTTATAGTCAGAAGTCGAGAGCCGCTAATGCCACAGCCAAGTACCAGGGGGAACATGGGACCATATTGGAGGCTTAAGCCTCAGCACACCATGGAGAAAAAAGGCCCATCTAGGCCTTGCCAAAATTCTCCATATCTGATTCACTACCACAGGGTGAAGTATCAAATCCCCAGACCTCGGCCCCAAACTCGACAGGGCATCTGCTCTTATATTAACATATACTGCTCTGAGTGAGAGGAGTTTGTCCTGGGACTACACAAGAATCTGGTACACCAGCTTGTACAAGGGACATGAACGCATGAGCTAACATGAACTAAGACTTGTATTTTTTTAACAAAGATTAATAATTTCTGTAGCAAATCTAGCTATTGCTCATTGTGAATGTTAATGGTTAACTAAGAGATTGTAAAGTGACACCTATGGGTCTTTATAGTTCTTTTGCACTTTAATCTGTGCAAAACCTTTAACTTGTATATTAACTATATAAACAATATATATTTTTGTATTGCTTTATTTTATTTAAATGTTCAGTTATTTGTGTTATTAGAAAAGAGGTTCTATATTTAGAGTACAATACTATATTTTGAGCACATTTTTTAACTAAATTTCAATACAGTCATAATACGGTTTACGTGATAAAAGCATGAGCAATTAATAGCAAAAGGAAAATTTGATACCGGCATATCCCTAGTGTGAACTGAAGTAAAACAGTTTTATTGAAGTAGAACTGTTGCTCATTGTATTAAATTTAGAATAAAGATTTTGAGTGAGTAAAAAGTGCATGATGAGAAATACTGAAATCACAGACTCAATAACAAACAGTAAAATGAGAGAAACAGTGATTTCACATGGTGTGACGACAATATCAGAATGAGCAACTCTCCATGATTCATTGACAGACAGACTTAATCATGTTTGATCACGACGTGAAGAACTTTAAATAAAATCATCAAAACAACTTCAGCACAGAAATAAACTCTCAGAAGCTCAGAGTGACCAATTACACATCAAAAGAAGACACTCATATATGAAAATAACTACAGAAAGATCAAACACCCACCTCAAACAATATTTCTAGATATTTCTATTTTCTCCTTTGAACTGTAGTTGAACAGCAGCTCTGAAATTTCTTTCACTTCTTTAAAATAAGTGAAACCTACTTCCTGTTTTCTTTAAGGAAGAGACATGAGAATAAGAAGAATGACAGTAATACACACACACACACTGATCCGGTTCCTCATAAAAATGATTTTTCAGGAAACTGTACTGCTGTAGTTGCACAAATACTTCAGCAAGAGCTGACAAATTCTGACAAATAATGGAAAAGAAACAGTAATTTTATGTGCTTGCTGGTGTGAATGAGGTGTTATAGATCATTTGGAGATTGTGTTAAACTCAGAAACCACAGAATGCACACAATTAATTAATTGGCTTTCCAGCCAGATTCATCACTTGTAATTCCATAAAGCAGATTGAAATACTTTCCACATCATTAGTAAATGCTGGTATGGACTACATATTGTCCTCTGTCTCCATTTACACATATTTTGTTAAAATGTTCAGTATAATTATGAAAGAAACCGGCTTGACTGTAGTTCCATGGACTCTCAACTTTAATTCCTGATTTCCCTGCAAACAATAACAACCCAGGCACCTCCAATATATGCATAATGATGTCACAGTATGTCTGGTCTGTCTATCCCTGGGTGTCCACTAGAGGTCTCACTTCCCCTTATCGTCACTGTTCATTGTTTTATTCTGTTTTCACTTACGTCGTTTGCACTTGTCTTTAAATACCTGGGTTGTTTCTGTCCTTGTTACAGAGTCCTTGTTTGATGTCAGTGCATTATATGTCCGTCACTCTTGCCTTGTCTTGCCTTGCCCTGCGTTCGTGTCCTGTTTATGTTCTGTTTTGGATTTACTGGTTTTGACCCTGCTTTGCTTGATTACCCGATTGGATTACCCCTATTAAAGATATATACCTGCACTTGGTTCTCTCGCTTCGTTCCTGCAACGCCGAACGTGACAAATGAAGGGAGATTGAGGTCTCTGCAGTGCAAAAGTGGGCATTTCTGTCTTCAAATAGATAGGTTTCTATATGATGCAATGAAAATTATCCCCCTTACCTAACCCCACCCCTAGACCTACCCGTCTCCATACATGAAAATCCTTCACCTTTCGGCGAAATTTGCCGTTTTGAAACCAAAATAGGTGACCTATGTGAATCATGTAGATTTGATGATAATTTTTTTTTGGGAGCGGGGGGGTGTGATTCATATTCAATGAACTGCGAATAGGTGTGCGTGCCAGAAGGGAGTGCGAGATTCAGTGAACTGCGATTCAGTGAATCGCGAACAGGTGCGCGTACCAGTTCGGGAGCGTGACTGACAGATCCGTAAAACCTATCATTAAAATTAGACTGAAAATCTACACCAATAAATATTCCCGCTCAATCCACCTTTCACTCCCACCATTTGACTGATGAACAGTAGGCTACAGTAATCATAATAATAATAATAAGTAATAATTTTTGACTCATATCTGAAGTTAAGTTTCTCCAGCTCTCCCCAGGTTGGCAAAATAAGCATCTCAAAATGTATCAGATTGATGCTTGAAGATTTTTCTTTAAATAAAACCCCTAGAGGGGTAATATCCTTCTCACCTTTTTCACCTCTGACCTGTTTTCATGCCTGCATCTCTATGACATCAGCCAACTGGGTAACATGGGGCCCATTTCACTAAGGAGGTTCAACCAACTCTGACTTTAAACTTGAACTCTGAGTAGACTTACCCTGAGATGGGAAACTCTTGAGTTTTCGGTTACAGAACAGCTGAAATAAGTTGGTTTAATCAACTCTAAATTGACTGACTCTGAGTTAAGCACGTACACTAGGGATGGGCATGATTAATCGACGATCGATAATTGATCATTAAGATTTTCCTCGATCATGTTAATTTGTTATCGATTAATCTAAAGCATTTTTTTAATCTAATGCAGGTTGCGTTGCGTAGTGCGAGTCTTCAAGCAATTAAATGAATTTCACTGTGTGGCAGCAATTAAATATTTTACCACCATGGGGCAATATTTGACACCCTACTCGGTTATCTGTGATCTTCCGTTTTGATTTCAAAGAATAATCATGAAGATGTCACGGCGAAGTGTGGCGTGGGACCATTTTGATTTAAAAAGCGAACTAGTTAACTGCAAACATTGCGATGCCGTGTTTAAGTACAACACGGCCACGACTCAAATGATGTACCTATGCATCCCGGCAAATTTTCATGAGGCTTTAACCCTTTCGAGTCGATTAACGCATATATGCGTTTTGAGTCATTTTCTCCTGATAACCCCTGATAAATTACACTCTCAGTTTTAATCGTACAGATAAGAGCAATACATCAATCGAATCTGTAAAGGGTCTAGTTTTTTTTGGATACAGACATAATAACAAAAAACCTTTGTGCACTTATAAAATAAAGATAACAAACAAGGTGCGCTGTCTACAGTCTTTGTCTCCGCTGATCGTCATGTACAAACATTTCATTAAAATGAACCGTAACTCCGTGAATACTCAACGAAGAGACATGAGAGAGATATCTATAGAAAGCCTGGAATGTTTACTTTTAAACTAAACAAGTGCTTCCGAAAAACAAATATTCTGAGATAAAGTAATCCATATGAAAACAACGCAATGTCTGTTTTTCATATCTTCCTTCATTATATTTAATGTGACCACGCCCCCGCGCTTTTTCAAACTGAAGCGCGGGGCTTGAATACGCCCACACAGAAGAAAAGGCAGCGGGTTTTTTTTATTTTACTGTTTGCTTCGCGATGAGAGGACTAAGACATAATTCACCCCAAAAAGATGTGATGTGGTTGATGATTTGAGAAATGGATTTCCTCAGAAAAAAGAATGAAGCACTTTATTCAGACTCAAAACGCATATATGCGTTAATCGACTCGAAAGGGTTAAGAACGCCTGCTAGCAGCTGCAGGTTCCGCTGCTTTAGAGCACTGCATATGCACGCGGATATATGTTCGGTTTGCCTGAACGTAGTTTAACTGTCTGCCACAAGTTGATCTTGTAATAAAGGTCTCACCGAGGAAAAACACGCTGTATTTTTGTATTCATTGCATTTTTTTATTATAAAAATTAAATAATTAATTATATTATAAAAATATTAATGATTAATCGATAGTCGATCGTTAATTCTCCCGACGATCGACTAAGAAAATTTAATCGAATGCCCATCCCTAACGTACACCACAACTATAAAAATACATTATCAATGGAGCACCGATATTATGATTCACCATGGCAACAGCTCCCGCCAAAAAGCTGTTGGCATACTTCAGACTCAATACAAATGTAATTCTTCCCAATGTTATAATATCTCAGGTTAAAACCGGACTGAATGTTACATTACGGTACATTATTGTAGCTCCTATATGCTTCAGATTTATAGTAAATATAGTAAATATAAGTAAATATCAAGACAGTTAATAATGTCGTTATTGCTATGTGTCACGTTACGTGATGCTTGAAACACGGCGAGAGAACCAATTGCAGGTAAGTATGATTTATTTAGGGATAATCCAGAGGGGTAAACAGTCCAGGCAGGGGTCGAAACCAAAACATCAATCCACAAGGCAAGAATTGACGGACATAAATAATACTCTGACATTAAACAAGGACTCCGTAACACAGACGAAGACAGACTGGGTATAAATAGACAAGAGGATAATGAGGGAACAAGAGAACGGTGGGGGACAATCAATTACACAACAAGGAGGAAGGTGACCAAATAAGGGAGGAGGAAGTGATCTGGTGACAGACACTGTGAGCAAGGAGGACATCTAGTGGAACCCCAGGGAACAACAACCCAGACACTGTGACACTATAATTTCTGACAAGCAAATACTTAAACTATTAAGAAAACATACAGTTTCTGATTCAGAAGCACCAGAATGTTATATCAAAGTCGAAATTACCTTTTTTTTTTTTATAGTATTTGTGCACAGCCAGCCTTATGACTGTTGTGACAGTTGATGTATGATGCTGCTGATATGTTATCTTTGTTATTGAGTGCACCAGAAAACACGTCAACAGAATCGTGAACGCACTCACAACAGACCCGGAAGAGAAGACAATGCTGAATAAAGACAGAGAAAACTGGATCGGGCTTTCTGGGATGGTACTTAAATGGTTCAGGTCATACTTAGAAGGGAGAGGCTATTATGTGAGTCTAGGAGAGCATAAGTCTAAGTGGACGACCATGACATGCGAAGTCCCACAAGGCTCAATTCTTGCACCGCTCTTGTTTAGCCTGTATATGGTCCCACTAAGTCAAATAATGAGAAAGAACCAAATTGCTATCAGCTATGCTGAGGATAAACAGATTTTCCTAGCCTTATCTCCACATGACCACAGCCCCATTGACTCCCTCTGCCAATGCATTGATGAAATTAATAGTTGGATGTGCCAGAACTTTCTTCAGTTAAACAAGGATAAAACTGAAGTCATTGCATTTAGAAACAAAGATGAAGTTCTCAATGTGAATGCATACCTTAACTCTAGGGGTCAAACAACTAAGAATCAAGTCAGTAATCTTTGTGTGATTCTGGAGACAGACCTTAGTTTCAGTAGCCATGTCAAAGCAGTAACAAAATCAGCATACTATCATTTAAAAAACATTGCATGAATTAGATGTTTTGTTTTGTTCATGCCTTTATACGGTAAGAGAAACAACCAATCAGAGCTGCGGTCCGTAACTTTTTTTTTTGTATTCAAAGTATACAAAATGTATATAATAAGCGAGCATTATATATGTAGTAAATAAAAGTACAGTTTAACATTTAAATGCCAGTATAAAATACTACCATATTGATATTGATATTGTAAATTATACAAATACAAATCACATTATTGATGGCTAACTGAACCGGACCTGTCATTTAACAATTGTTAGCTTGATTGCATCACCAGCATTTCTTTTTCTAAATAGCTAGTTAAGTTATGATGTAAAAATATGATGTAATGCTGTGTACCTTAGATAAAATATAAGCATAGGCACATAGGCTTGATATTTATCCTGCTTGAATTGGTTCTAAGAAAGGCACATAACTTCATAAGTATACTAAACTAAACTTTCATCTGTGAATATAAAATATTTTAACTTAATTTCCTCGACGGCAGCTGTCAAATGTAAAACATCAGTGAAGCAAAGCTGATGGCTATATGTGAAAATGTGATTTGATGCACTTGTTTGATAACTTGTGGTTAAAGCTCAGCGGTCAAAAGCTGCAAATGCACTTTGCAGACACGCCGCACTCACTGTGGCAGAACGATTGTTTTGGTTGGCTACCTACTGTATGTACTGTATTATGTGGATGACAGTCAGACATTATGTAGAATTATTCAAATTAAGCTCTGATAGCCTCATTTTGGAATGATCTGAAGCAGTTTTATATGTAAAGACAGTAGAGCTGTCAACGAATATTCTCAATTCGAAAATATGTATTTGAATAGTAAAAAAAAAAACGGATTTCGAAGGTGAAAATTTATATTGGAATAAAAAAAAAACAATTGGGAAAAAAAGGCCAGCGGTAGTAGAGGCGTGGTTGTCTGCTTTGCGAGTGGGCGCGCTAGCACGCCTGAGGGTTCAGGGACAGGTCACAGCCTCACAGGAGTCGCACTGTCTGGCACAGCATCACTCCTGAAAGTTGACGCGTCTTCATGGAAGATGCCAGCAAGTGCAGAGCCCAACTCGACTGCAGCAGAGACAGTGAGGTAAAATTGTTGACCCGCGAGATAAAGTTGTATGCAAGCTATTTAAGATACTGTTAGCATATCATTCGACCACTAGCAACATGAGGTCACATCACAAAAATGTGCACCCAAATGAGCATGGCATAATGTGTGGAACTCCAGCTAAACAGATCACGTCTTGACACTTAATGTTACTATGCATCGCCCACCGCATCCTCTTTGTCTGCAACACGACAAGAGACCATAACGGATAAAATAATTTCATTCATTTGTACGGACATGAGACCGATCAGCATCGCGGATGGGGCACGCTTCGGGGAGTTCTGTCAAGTAATGGATCCGAGGTTTGATTATTTATCGTTTCATGTCAAGAAAAAGTTCCATGTTTACCACAGCCAGCTCACTCAGAATATTCAATGTCAGTTCTATTTGCTGTAAAACTTGATCTAATATTAATAATATTTGTTTCAATCACTGAATGAAGCCAGCTATATTTGGGACCACAGTCGCGACCTTAAATTGCTTGCACAAAAATGTGTTTGTTCATTTAAACCGTTATGCGCAGAGAACGTGAGGGTGAGAGAGCCTGAGGTCTGCAGTCTTGGTCATTAGTTAATTTCCTTGTTTTTGTGTAGGTAATACGTCGTCATATATGTTTAAACTTAAATAGACTATCTATACAAGTAGTTATGTCTCTTTGTATTATTTTGGCCTGTTATTGATGTAATGTGCGTCATTGACAACATGCACAACCAGATGTTCGAATAGTTCGAATATTAGTGTATTTTTTAGAGGGAATATTCGAACGTCATTTTTGAGCAATTTTGACAGCCCTAAAAGACAGTCTCTGTGGGTTTTAGAGAGGATTCCAGTCATGCAAGGAAGAGGTCAAAATGGAGTCTGGCTTTAGCTCATTATCTTGAGAGAGAGAAATCCCACTTTTATCTTGTGATTTTCGCTGTGAGATTCAGAATGTGTGTATCCATTTAATACATGGATGAACAATTACTCATCATTCTTATTTATTGAGAAGCACCCGATACATGTGGCATGCAGGGCTGAGAGCCACGGGAACCGGTGAATATTCACACAACTTTAAGACAAACAAACAATAAAATGCAAGTAAAGCAGCAACCCATCAAGAACGACTGCTGCATAAAAAAAACATAATAAATCACAACATGAAGCCCAGGGGTCTCATTTACATAACTCTACATACATTTCATCCTAAAATTGTACGTATGCACAAAAGCTAGATTTTGCGAACGCATGGTTTTATATTAATGAGTGGAATATTTCATGTAAATGTGTATATTGAAATGAAAACAGATTTTAAAATAATAATTCTCACTCCAGGAAAAAGCGTGTGTATGCATGGTCTAGCATGTCTGTAAGGTGCGTACATATTTACAGCAAGTATATATAAGTATATATAAAGTTTATACGCAATTTCTATGTCTATTTTGTGCGTATGGAACGTTTATAAATTAGACCCTTGGCCTGTCCGCTCTCGTCTTGCACGGTCATCACTCCTCCTTTTATCCTTCTGGATCTCCTTCCTTGAGACTTGCTCTGTTTCCACAGCTCTGTGTGAATTTTCATGTGGCTATTAAGGTATCTTTTTTGATTGAAATGCTTTCCACACTGTTGGCAGATGAACGGTTTCTCTTCAGTGTGAATTCTCTTGTGCCTGTTAAAGCTTCCTCCTTGAGTAAAACTCTTTCCACACTGAGGGCAGGTGTAAGGCTTCTCTCCAGTGTGAATCCTCATGTGCCTTCTAAGGCTTCCTTTTTCAAAGAAACTATTTCCACACAGTTTGCAGGTGTAAGACTTCTCTCCTGTGTGAATTGTCATGTGGGCATTCAAAGTGCATTTATGTGAAAAACTCTTTCCACATTGAGGACAGGTGAAAGGCTTCTCCTCGGTGTGAATCCTCATGTGGACTTTAAGGTGTCCATGTTCATTGAAACTCTTTCCACACTGTTTGCAGCTGTAAGGCTTCTCTCCAGTGTGAATCCTCATGTGGACTCTCAGCTTTCCTTTATGGTCAAAATTTTTTCCACACTGTTGACAGGTGAAGTGACTTCTAGATCTAGCCTTCTGAGCTCTTTTTTCTGAAGAGGTCTTTGCTGACTGTGAGCAACTAAATGATTTTTGTCCAGATATGAAATCAAGATGTATTTTATACTGATCTTTATCTTGAATTTCATTCAGTTCTTCACTCTTCACTTTCAGGTCTAGGGTGGAAAGAGATAAATAAAGTTAACACACTTAAAAGAAATAGTAGAACAGAAATTAATAATAGCCAAATCTGCCATGTATGTCTAAAAAGGAGCATCAAACTCAGCTGGTTAAGGGTCACAGTCCTGCAGAGTTCAGCTCCTACAAACCTACCTTTGGTTTTCAAGTAATGAAGCCCTTGATTGAGATGTGTTCAATTAGAGTTGAAGCTACTCTGCAGGGCTGTGGTCCTCCAGGAAACAAATCTGACATCGCTGTTATATCCCTTAAATGTGGTCTTTACAACAATGTTCAGTTTTGCAGAGAAACTGTTTATTAACAATATCAGTCAGGATTTAAGCTCCATTTTAACAAGCAAAATGTGTTTATTAAAGTTGCAACATCTCACTTCTAGATGAATCAGACATGCAATTATTTTATATTTAACAAACAATGAACAATACCCCTACCAACAAACCATGAATGTGTTAGAGGTGTGAACTACCTCCAAACAAATACACAGGGCAGAACCAGGCCTCTGGTTAAGGTGGTAAGAGACACATTTTATCCAAGATGAAGAAAAAGACAATCAAGTTTCCAAATGAAGGTAATACTTATTATAATTAACTACAAAGGTTTAACAAACTTGAGCCAATTTTCAAACATAAACACGAACAAAATTAGACGATAAGAGAGAGAAAGTGAGCAACTTAAATACACAGAGGTGATCAGCTGAATACAAACAGATGCACTAATGACTGATGGAATTTGGCCATAAATCAGCCATAAATCAGACTGAAAGATAAATCGTGGATTTAACGGATGAGGTAAAGTTTTATAAATGTTGTGTTTGATGTCATAATTTTATTTTATTGAATTAGACACGATTAATGAAAGATTTAAAACTAAGTATTTAGTCATAGATGTTAGAATATTTGTCCTATTCGATGGTGTGATAACACAGCACAGTTTCAAGTGTTCGAATCAAAAATAATAAATGTTATTGTGAACTTAACAATATCATTTGCAATAATGATATGAAAACGATTACCACTTGTTCAACAAATATATTCACTCATGTACATTCAAACACAACAATTGGGCATACATAGCAAACGCGAGTTCAACAAGTAGATTACATACAAAGTCAAAGGAAAGATGCTAATCTTGTTGATCGTTATAATAGCATACATTTTCTGTAAAGTTAAGAATCAAAACAAATCACCTTTCGAGTAAAACACAAGCGAGATCGGCATCTCTTTCAAGTTAAAGTTTGCCGAAGCTATCTCGATCAAATGCAACACTGATATTGATCCTCGCTCTTTCTCTCCTCTTGTCCCAAACTCTTCTCGGGTCGTTTGGTTGGCCCGTACGCTTACGTTTACGGGAGATGTCCTTGTCGACAGAACCAGCGGCAGATGGTAAACTGTGATTATTTTCCATAAATAAGTAACACAATCCACCATAAAACATGCAAGAAGTAAATAAGGAACAGTTTGAAGCAAGCTAGTAGTTTGCTGGACGCTAGACACTACTTCCGCATTTGTCCACGACACTGTTGTCATATGGTTTCTACATCAGTAAGACGGGTAACAAAGGGGAACTAATGTCATCGACAGGCGACTGTACTGGCCCGTGTCACAGTTTATAAGGGGAATTTTCTCATGATTTACAAGTAGTTGAAAACATTAGAGATATTGTTAGTAATCAGCTGGACAAAATATATAACACTAGCCTAGTGGTTTTTGGATATTTACTGCGAATATCTTACAAATTGTATCTTTAATATCTCAACTGGTTTGAAACTTCACATATTTATATTGGTTTTCAACCAGCTCGCTACATCGCCAATATCGTTACATCCCTATTTACTACTGATGCTATTTACTACTGAGTGACATACAGGACCAAAAGATGACGGTAATGCACTGGATTAGAATATGACCTTGTAAGAAGACACTGTGCTGCTTCAGTCTACTGCAGGTTCAGTCTATTACTGGAAAAGCTGCATTGTTTTAAAAGTAGCTGAACTACTGGATAAGCTGCTAAAAAATGTAGGAACGTTACTTGTATCTAGCTGCTGCCCAACAATAGGATTAACTTTAACTATTATTTATATTCAGGGATGTTAATGTTAGTAAAGCACTTTTAAGGATAAGTAGAAAAATCTATTACAGACATGTAATAACTCACATTTCACATTATGTAAATAAAGTGTTAGATATTGTTGCATAATCAAGTGATAGAAATGAAGGGTTTTTATAGTTTTTAATTCAGAAGTAGATTTAAGGGTTTAATAACTCTTTTGTTCAGACTACTTCTGTACTATCTTCTGTACAGCTGGACATTTTTCTGACATTTTAGATCAAATGAGTGAGTTCAGCTTTGAGAATGAAAACCAACCTGTATGTTTCTCAGTATCTTCATGTTTGACTCTGCATGTTTCTTCAATCTTCATTTCTTCACTCTCCTCTTTAATAAACTCCATCTTTATAACAGTGTGTGTCTCAGTCTCTTCATGTTTGACTCTGAATGTTTTCTCAATCTTCATGTCTTCACGCTCTTCTTTAATAAAGGCCATCTTTATAATAGTGTGTCACATGGATCTCAGTTGTGATTTTCTGTTTAAGATGAGAATAATTAACACTAGAAAAATAAGTCCAAACTAAATCTGTCTGCCTCTCAATCAGCTCCTTAGTTCAGTAGTTTCCACACACTGTTGAGGGAGTCAGTCAGAGTGAAAGATAATGGACTTAAATCACCTGAAGAGAGGAAATAAATAAATAAAAGGTTATTATTTGTAATAAGAGTATATTTGGTATTTACCAATTTGTAGATTATATTTAATAGATTACAATTTGATGAAAACATTTGTAGATGGTTTATCAAAGTTATCATTACTAACTTAAAAAAAATGAAAAGACTACGACAAAATAAAAACATGTACAATTAAAACAAGAAATTCAAATAAAATAAAAAAATAAATATATACAAGTGGACAAGAATACAAAGAAAAAAAAAGAAATGTCAATGTTCCAAAAGACAACATACATGAGATCACTTTTTAAATAAATTTATATCTTTATCACATATAATTGTATCTTTAATTTTTTTTTTTACTATCATTACATTTTATAGAATACATATACGATTGAAACTTTCAAACAAGGTTTAGAATAATTTATTTTACTTTTCTTGATACGAAATTTACCAGCATTAAGTTTACAGATATACTTTTTGAATAAAAATGAAATAAAACATCTTTTGAAGGCAAATCACAACTTTTTAACCAGTTTTCTCTTGGACAAAAAACAAGGATAAATCTTCCCAAAAATGCTAGTCATATAGAGAAATGCAATATGTGATACCTTGTTAAAAAAATGTGATATTCAATATGTGATACAATATTGTTTAAAGTTTGTAAGTGTGTTTCAATTATAATTTAAAATATTTTAATGAAAATTATTTTACCAATTGGTTTCTTTTTTTCTTCTTTTATTTGAAAAAGAAAGAATCATTATAACTTCTGAAAGAGACCAGCAGTGTTTAAACATTACATAAAAAGTAAATGTCACAAATCAGAAAATGTAATTTTAGCACAAATGTAAACATACAAAAAAAAATATATTAATGAAACTGATTTTATATCATTGTAACTTAGCTTTAAGTATTTCTTCATATACCACTGCAACACCTATAGTCTGAGAACGTTCATACATGATAAAAGGCAAGTGAACAGTCAGTATAAAACAAACAAAGAAGAAAATAAAGAAGATAAAATAGATAAAATAAACAGTAGTATTCAGGTACAGAAATGTACTGAATAAGTGTGAATAACACTCTATCGTGTTCACTGTATGAATTTAATTTAGTAAATCTGTCCTGGGCCTCAATAATCAGTAAATCTCTCTCGGGTCCCAGTGATCAATAATAAGTAAATCTGTCTCTGGTCTCAATGATCAATAATCAGTAAATCTGTCCTGGGTCTCAGTGATCAATAATCAGTAAATCTGTCTCGGGTCTCAGTGATCAATAATCAGTGAATCCGTCCTGGGTCTCAGTGATCAATAATCAGTAAATCTGTCCTGGGTCTTGATGATCAATAATCAGTAAATCTGTCCTGAACTCGATGATCAATAATCAGTAAATCTGTCCTGGGTCTCGGTGATCAATAATCAGTAAATCAATCAGTAAATCTGTCCTGGGTCTCGATGAACAATAATCAGTAAATTTGTCCTGAACTCGATGATCAATAATCATTAAATCTGTTCTGGGTCTCAGTGATCAATAATCAGTAAATCTGTCTCAGGTCCCGATGATCAATAATCAGTAAATCTGTCCTGGGTCTCGATGATCAATAATCAGTAAATCTGTCCTGGGTCTCTGTGATCAATAATCAGTAAATCTGTCCTGGGTCTCTGTGATCAATAATCAGTAAATCTGTCCTGGGTCTCTGTGATCAATAATCAGTAAATCTGTGTCAGGTCCCGATGATCAATAATCAGTAAATCTGTCTCAGGTCCCGATGATCAATAATCAGTAAATCTGTCTCTGGTCTTGATGATCAATAATCAGTAATTCTGTCACAGGTCCCGATGATCAATAATCTGTAAATCTGTCTCAGGTCCCGATGATCAATAATCAGTAAATCTGTCTCTGGTCTTGATGATCAATAATCAGTAAATCTGTCACAGGTCCCGATGATCAATAATCTGTAAATCTGTCTCAGGTCCCGATGATCAATAATCAGTAAATCTGTCTCTGGTCTTGATGATCAATAATCAGTAAATCTGTCTCAGGTCCCGATGATCAATAATCAGTAAATCTGTCTGGGTCTCAGTGATCAATAATCAGTAAATCTGTCTCAGGTCCCGATGATCAATAATCAGTAAATCTGTCTCAGGTCTCAGAGATCAATAATCAGTAAATCTGTCTCGCGTCTCAGTGATCAATAATCAGTAAATCTGTCACAGGTCCCGATGATCAATAATCAGTAAATCTGTCTCTGGTCTCAGAGATCAATAATCAGTAAATCTGTCTCGCGTCTCAGTGATCAATAATCAGTAAATCTGTCACAGGTCCCGATAATCAGTAAATCTGTCTCAGGTCCCGATAATCAATAATCAGTAAATCTGTCACAGGTCCCAATGATCAATAATCAGTAAATCTGTCTCTGGTCTCAGAGATCAATAATCAGTAAATCTGTCTCGCGTCTCAGTGATCAATAATCAGTAAATCTGTCACAGGTCCCGATGATCAATAATCAGTAAATCTGTCTCAGGTCCCGATAATCAATAATCAGTAAATCTGTCTCAGGTCCCGATGATCAATAATCAGTAAATCTGTCTCAGGTCCTGATAATCAATAATCAGTAAATCTGTCTCTGGTCTTGATGATCAATAATCAGTAAATCTGTCTCAGGTCCCGATGATCAATAATCAGTAAATCTGTCTCTGGTCTCAGAGATCAATAATCAGTAAATCTGTCTCTGGTCTCAGAGATCAATAATCAGTAAATCTGTCTCGCGTCTCAGTGATCAATAATCAGTAAATCTGTCACAGGTCCCGATGATCAATAATCAGTAAATCTGTCTCAGGTCCCGATGATCAATAATCAGTAAATCTGTCTCAGGTCCCGATGATCAATAATCAGTAAATCTGTCTCAGGTCCCGATGATCAATAATCAGTAAATCTGTCACAGGTCCCGATGATCAATAATCAGTAAATCTGTCTCAGGTCCCGATGATCAATAATCAGTAAATCTGTCACAGGTCCCGATGATCAATAATCAGTAAATCTGTTTCAGGTCCCGATGATCAATAATCAGTAAATCTTTCTCAGGTCCCGATGATCAATAATCTGTAAATCTGTCCTGGGTCTTGATGATCAATAATCTGTAAATCTGTCCTGGGTCTTGATGATCAATAATCAGTAAATCTGTCTCAGGTCCCGATGATCAATAATCAGTAAATCTGTCTCAGGTCCCGATGATCAATAATCAGTAAATCTGTCACAGGTCCCGATGATCAATAATCAGTAAATCTGTCACAGGTCCCGATGATCAATAATCAGTAAATCTGTCACAGGTCCCGATGATCAATAATCAGTAAATCTGTCTCAGGTCCCGATGATCAATATTCAGTAAATCAGTTTCAGGTCCCGATGATCAATAATCAGTAAATCTGTCCTGGGTCTTGATGATCAATAATCTGTAAATCTGTCCTGGGTCTTGATGATCAATAATCAGTAAATCTGTCTCAGGTCCCGATGATCAATAATCAGTAAATCTGTCTCAGGTCCCGATGATCAATAATCAGTAAATCTGTCACAGGTCCCGATGATCAATAATCTGTAAATCTGTCCTGGGTCTTGATGATCAATAATCAGTAAATCTGTCTCAGGTCCCGATGATCAATAATCAGTAAATCTGTCTCAGGTCCCGATGATCAATAATCAGTAAATCTGTCACAGGTCCCGATGATCAATAATCAGTAAATCTGTCTCAGGTCCCGATGATCAATAATCAGTAAATCTGTCTCAGGTCTCGATGATCAATAATCAGTAAATCTGTCACAGGTCCCGATGATCAATAATCAGTAAATCTGTCTCAGGTCCCGATGATCAATAATCTGTAAATCTGTCCTGGGTCTTGATGATCAATAATCTGTAAATCTGTCCTGGGTCTTGATGATCAATAATCAGTAAATCTGTCTCAGGTCCCGATGATCAATAATCAGTAAATCTGTCTCAGGTCCCGATGATCAATAATCAGTAAATCTGTCACAGGTCCCGATGATCAATAATCAGTAAATCTGTCACAGGTCCCGATGATCAATAATCTGTAAATCTGTCCTGGGTCTTGATGATCAATAATCAGTAAATCTGTCTCAGGTCCCGATGATCAATAATCAGTAAATCTGTCTCAGGTCCCGATGATCAATAATCAGTAAATCTGTCACAGGTCCCGATGATCAATAATCAGTAAATCTGTCTCAGGTCCCGATGATCAATAATCAGTAAATCTGTCACAGGTCCCGATGATCAATAATCAGTAAATCTGTCACAGGTCCCGATGATCAATAATCAGTAAATCTGTCTCGCGTCTCAGTGATCAATAATCAGTAAATCTGTCACAGGTCCCGATGATCAATAATCAGTAAATCTGTCTCAGGTCCCGATGATCAATAATCAGTAAATCTGTCACAGGTCCCGATGATCAATAATCAGTAAATCTGTCACAGGTCCCGATGATCAATAATCAGTAAATCTGTCTCAGGTCCCGATGATCAATAATCAGTAAATCTGTCTCAGGTCCCGATGATCAATAATCAGTAAATCTGTCTCAGGTCCCGATGATCAATAATCAGTAAATCTGTCTCAGGTCCCGATGATCAATAATCAGTAAATCTGTCTCAGGTCCAGATGATCAATAATCAGTAAATCTGTCACAGGTCCCGATGATCAATAATCAGTAAATCTGTCTCAGGTCCCGATGATCAATAATCTGTAAATCTGTCCTGGGTCTTGATGATCAATAATCAGTAAATCTGTCTCAGGTCCCGATGATCAATAATCAGTAAATCTGTCCTGGGTCTTGATGATCAATAATCTGTAAATCTGTCCTGGGTCTTGATGATCAATAATCAGTAAATCTGTCTCTGGTCTTGATGATCAATAATCAGTAAATCTGTCACAGGTCCCGATGATCAATAATCAGTAAATCTGTCTCAGGTCCCGATGATCAATAATCAGTAAATCTGTCTCAGGTCCCGATGATCAATAATCAGTAAATCTGTCTCGCGTCTCAGTGATCAATAATCAGTAAATCTGTCTCTGGTCTTGATGATCAATAATCAGTAAATCTGTCTCAGGTCCCGATGATCAATAATCAGTAAATCTGTCACAGGTCCCGATGATCAATAATCAGTAAATCTGTTTCAGGTCCCGATGATCAATAATCTGTAAATCTGTCCTGGGTCTTGATGATCAATAATCAGTAAATCTGTCTCAGGTCCCGATGATCAATAATCAGTAAATCTGTCACAGGTCCCGATGATCAATAATCAGTAAATCTGTCACAGGTCCCGATGATCAATAATCAGTAAATCTGTCTCAGGTCCCGATGATCAATAATCAGTAAATCTGTCTCTGGTCTCAATGATCAATAATCAGTAAATCTGTCTCAGGTCCTGATGATCAATAATCAGTAAATCTGTCTCAGGTCCCGATAATCAATAATCGGTAAATCTGTCTCAGGTCCCGATGATCAATAATCAGTAAATCTGTCTCTGGTCTTGATTATCAGTAAATCTGTCTCAGGTCCCGATGATCAATAATCTGTAAATCTGTCTCTGGTCTTGATAATCAGTAAATCTGTCTCAGGTCCCGATGATCAATAATCTGTAAATCTGTCTCTGGTCTTGATAATCAGTAAATCTGTCTCTGGTCTTGATGATCAATAATCAGTAAATCTGTCTCAGGTCCCGATGATCAATAATCAGTAAATCTGTCTCTGGTCTCAATGATCAATAATCAGTAAATCTGTCTCAGGTCCTGATGATCAATAATCAGTAAATTTGTCTCAGGTCCCGATAATCAATAATCAGTAAATCTGTCTCAGGTCCCGATGATCAATAATCAGTAAATCTGTCTCTGGTCTTGATAATCAGTAAATCTGTCTCAGGTCCCGATGATCAATAATCTGTAAATCTGTCTCTGGTCTTGATAATCAGTAAATCTGTCTCAGGTCCCGATGATCAATAATCTGTAAATCTGTCCTGGGTCTTGATGATCAATAATCAGTAAATCTGTCTCAGGTCCCGATGATCAATAATCAGTAAATCTGTCCTGGGTCTTGATGATCAATAATCAGTAAATCTGTCCTGGGTCTTGATGATCAATAATCTGTAAATCTGTCCTGGGTCTTGATGATCAATAATCAGTAAATCTGTCTCTGGTCTTGATGATCAATAATCAGTAAATCTGTCTCGGGTCTCAGTGATCAATAATCAGTGAATCCGTCAGGGTCTCAGTGATCAATAATCAGTAAATCTGTCTCGGGTCTCAGTGATCAATAATCAGTGAATCCGTCCTGGGTCTCAGTGATCAATAATCAGTAAATCTGTCCTGGGTCTTGATGATCAATAATCAGTAAATCTGTCCTGAACTCGATGATCAATAATCAGTAAATCTGTCCTGGGTCTCGGTGATCAATAATCAGTAAATCAATCAGTAAATCTGTCCTGGGTCTCGATGAACAATAATCAGTAAATTTGTCCTGAACTCGATGATCAATAATCATTAAATCTGTTCTGGGTCTCAGTGATCAATAATCAGTAAATCTGTCTCAGGTCCCGATGATCAATAATCAGTAAATCTGTCCTGGGTCTCGATGATCAATAATCAGTAAATCTGTCCTGGGTCTCTGTGATCAATAATCAGTAAATCTGTCCTGGGTCTCTGTGATCAATAATCAGTAAATCTGTCCTGGGTCTCTGTGATCAATAATCAGTAAATCTGTGTCAGGTCCCGATGATCAATAATCAGTAAATCTGTCTCAGGTCCCGATGATCAATAATCAGTAAATCTGTCTCTGGTCTTGATGATCAATAATCAGTAATTCTGTCACAGGTCCCGATGATCAATAATCTGTAAATCTGTCTCAGGTCCCGATGATCAATAATCAGTAAATCTGTCTCTGGTCTTGATGATCAATAATCAGTAAATCTGTCACAGGTCCCGATGATCAATAATCTGTAAATCTGTCCCAGGTCCCGATGATCAATAATCAGTAAATCTGTCTCTGGTCTTGATGATCAATAATCAGTAAATCTGTCTCAGGTCCCGATGATCAATAATCAGTAAATCTGTCTGGGTCTCAGTGATCAATAATCAGTAAATCTGTCTCAGGTCCCGATGATCAATAATCAGTAAATCTGTCTCAGGTCTCAGAGATCAATAATCAGTAAATCTGTCTCGCGTCTCAGTGATCAATAATCAGTAAATCTGTCACAGGTCCCGATGATCAATAATCAGTAAATCTGTCTCTGGTCTCAGAGATCAATAATCAGTAAATCTGTCTCGCGTCTCAGTGATCAATAATCAGTAAATCTGTCACAGGTCCCGATAATCAGTAAATCTGTCTCAGGTCCCGATAATCAATAATCAGTAAATCTGTCACAGGTCCCGATGATCAATAATCAGTAAATCTGTCTCTGGTCTCAGAGATCAATAATCAGTAAATCTGTCTCGCGTCTCAGTGATCAATAATCAGTAAATCTGTCACAGGTCCCGATGATCAATAATCAGTAAATCTGTCTCAGGTCCCGATAATCAATAATCAGTAAATCTGTCTCAGGTCCCGATGATCAATAATCAGTAAATCTGTCTCAGGTCCTGATAATCAATAATCAGTAAATCTGTCTCTGGTCTTGATGATCAATAATCAGTAAATCTGTCTCAGGTCCCGATGATCAATAATCAGTAAATCTGTCTCTGGTCTCAGAGATCAATAATCAGTAAATCTGTCTCTGGTCTCAGAGATCAATAATCAGTAAATCTGTCTCGCGTCTCAGTGATCAATAATCAGTAAATCTGTCACAGGTCCCGATGTTCAATAATCAGTAAATCTGTCTCAGGTCCCGATGATCAATAATCAGTAAATCTGTCTCAGGTCCCGATGATCAATAATCAGTAAATCTGTCTCAGGTCCCGATGATCAATAATCAGTAAATCTGTCACAGGTCCCGATGATCAATAATCAGTAAATCTGTCTCAGGTCCCGATGATCAATAATCAGTAAATCTGTCACAGGTCCCGATGATCAATAATCAGTAAATCTGTCTCAGGTCCCGATGATCAATAATCAGTAAATCTTTCTCAGGTCCCGATGATCAATAATCTGTAAATCTGTCCTGGGTCTTGATGATCAATAATCTGTAAATCTGTCCTGGGTCTTGATGATCAATAATCAGTAAATCTGTCCTGGGTCTTGATGATCAATAATCAGTAAATCTGTCTCAGGTCCCGATGATCAATAATCAGTAAATCTGTCTCAGGTCCCGATGATCAATAATCAGTAAATCTGTCACAGGTCCCGATGATCAATAATCAGTAAATCTGTCACAGGTCCCGATGATCAATAATCAGTAAATCTGTCACAGGTCCCGATGATCAATAATCAGTAAATCTGTCTCAGGTCCCGATGATCAATAATCAGTAAATCTGTCTCAGGTCCCGATGATCAATAATCAGTAAATCTGTCCTGGGTCTTGATGATCAATAATCTGTAAATCTGTCCTGGGTCTTGATGATCAATAATCAGTAAATCTGTCTCAGGTCCCGATGATCAATAATCAGTAAATCTGTCTCAGGTCCCGATGATCAATAATCAGTAAATCTGTCACAGGTCCCGATGATCAATAATCAGTAAATCTGTCACAGGTCCCGATGATCAATAATCTGTAAATCTGTCCTGGGTCTTGATGATCAATAATCAGTAAATCTGTCTCAGGTCCCGATGATCAATAATCAGTAAATCTGTCTCAGGTCCCGATGATCAATAATCAGTAAATCTGTCACAGGTCCCGATGATCAATAATCAGTAAATCTGTCTCAGGTCCCGATGATCAATAATCAGTAAATCTGTCTCAGGTCTCGATGATCAATAATCAGTAAATCTGTCACAGGTCCCGATGATCAATAATCAGTAAATCTGTCTCAGGTCCGATGATCAATAATCTGTAAATCTGACCTGGGTCTTGATGATCAATAATCTGTAAATCTGTCCTGGGTCTTGATGATCAATAATCAGTAAATCTGTCTCAGGTCCCGATGATCAATAATCAGTAAATCTGTCTCAGGTCCCGATGATCAATAATCAGTAAATCTGTCACAGGTCCCGATGATCAATAATCAGTAAATCTGTCACAGGTCCCGATGATCAATAATCTGTAAATCTGTCCTGGGTCTTGATGATCAATAATCAGTAAATCTGTCTCAGGTCCCGATGATCAATAATCAGTAAATCTGTCTCAGGTCCCGATGATCAATAATCAGTAAATCTGTCACAGGTCCCGATGATCAATAATCAGTAAATCTGTCTCAGGTCCCGATGATCAATAATCAGTAAATCTGTCACAGGTCCCGATGATCAATAATCAGTAAATCTGTCACAGGTCCCGATGATCAATAATCAGTAAATCTGTCTCGCGTCTCAGTGATCAATAATCAGTAAATCTGTCACAGGTCCCGATGATCAATAATCAGTAAATCTGTCTCAGGTCCCGATGATCAATAATCAGTAAATCTGTCACAGGTCCCGATGATCAATAATCAGTAAATCTGTCACAGGTCCCGATGATCAATAATCAGTAAATCTGTCTCAGGTCCCGATGATCAATAATCAGTAAATCTGTCTCAGGTCCCGATGATCAATAATCAGTAAATCTGTCTCAGGTCCCGATGATCAATAATCAGTAAATCTGTCTCAGGTCCCGATGATCAATAATCAGTAAATCTGTCTCAGGTCCAGATGATCAATAATCAGTAAATCTGTCACAGGTCCCGATGATCAATAATCAGTAAATCTGTCTCAGGTCCCGATGATCAATAATCTGTAAATCTGTCCTGGGTCTTGATGATCAATAATCAGTAAATCTGTTTCAGGTCCCGATGATCAATAATCTGTAAATCTGTCCTGGGTCTTGATGATCAATAATCAGTAAATCTGTCTCAGGTCCCGATGATCAATAATCAGTAAATCTGTCACAGGTCCCGATGATCAATAATCAGTAAATCTGTCACAGGTCCCGATGATCAATAATCAGTAAATCTGTCTCAGGTCCCTATGATCAATAATCAGTAAATCTGTCTCAGGTCCCGATGATCAATAATCTGTAAATCTGTCCTGGGTCTTGATGATCAATAATCAGTAAATCTGTCTCTGGTCTTGATGATCAATAATCAGTAAATCTGTCTCAGGTCCCGATGATCAATAATCAGTAAATCTGTCTCTGGTCTCAATGATCAATAATCAGTAAATCTGTCTCAGGTCCTGATGATCAATAATCAGTAAATCTGTCTCAGGTCCCGATAATCAATAATCAGTAAATCTGTCTCAGGTCCCGATGATCAATAATCAGTAAATCTGTCTCTGGTCTTGATTATCAGTAAATCTGTCTCAGGTCCCGATGATCAATAATCTGTAAATCTGTCTCTGGTCTTGATAATCAGTAAATCTGTCTCAGGTCCCGATGATCAATAATCTGTAAATCTGTCTCTGGTCTTGATAATCAGTAAATCTGTCTCTGGTCTTGATGATCAATAATCAGTAAATCTGTCTCAGGTCCCGATGATCAATAATCAGTAAATCTGTCTCTGGTCTCAATGATCAATAATCAGTAAATCTGTCTCAGGTCCTGATGATCAATAATCAGTAAATTTGTCTCAGGTCCCGATAATCAATAATCAGTAAATCTGTCTCAGGTCCCGATGATCAATAATCAGTAAATCTGTCTCTGGTCTTGATAATCAGTAAATCTGTCTCAGGTCCCGATGATCAATAATCTGTAAATCTGTCTCTGGTCTTGATAATCAGTAAATCTGTCTCAGGTCCCGATGATCAATAATCAGTAAATCTGTCACAGGTCCCGATGATCAATAATCAGTAAATCTGTCTCAGGTCCTGATGATCAATAATCTGTAAATCTGTCCTGGGTCTTGATGATCAATAATCAGTAAATCTGTCTCAGGTCCCGATGATCAATAATCAGTAAATCTGTCCTGGGTCTTGATGATCAATAATCAGTAAATCTGTCCTGGGTCTTGATGATCAATAATCTGTAAATCTGTCCTGGGTCTTGATGATCAATAATCAGTAAATCTGTCTCTGGTCTTGATGATCAATAATCAGTAAATCTGTCACAGGTCCCGATGATCAATAATCAGTAAATCTGTCTCAGGTCCCGATGATCAATAATCAGTAAATCTGTCTCAGGTCCCGATGATCAATAATCAGTAAATCTGTCTCAGGTCCCGATGATCAATAATCAGTAAATCTGTCCTGGGTCTTGATGATCAATAATCTGTAAATCTGTCCTGGGTCTTGATGATCAATAATCAGTAAATCTGTCTCTGGTCTTGATGATCAATAATCAGTAAATCTGTCACAGGTCCCGATGATCAATAATCAGTAAATCTGTCTCAGGTCCCGATGATCAATAATCAGTAAATCTGTCTCAGGTCCCGATGATCAATAATCAGTAAATCTGTCTCGCGTCTCAGTGATCAATAATCAGTAAATATGTCTCTGGTCTTGATGATCAATAATCAGTAAATCTGTCTCAGGTCCCGATGATCAATAATCAGTAAATCTGTCACAGGTCCCGATGATCAATAATCAGTAAATCTGTCACAGGTCCCGATGATCAATAATCAGTAAATCTGTCTCAGGTCCCGATGATCAATAATCAGTAAATCTGTTTCAGGTCCCGATGATCAATAATCTGTAAATCTGTCCTGGGTCTTGATGATCAATAATCAGTAAATCTGTCTCAGGTCCCAATGATCAATAATCAGTAAATCTGTCACAGGTCCCGATGATCAATAATCAGTAAATCTGTCACAGGTCCCGATGATCAATAATCAGTAAATCTGTCTCAGGTCCCTATGATCAATAATCAGTAAATCTGTCTCAGGTCCCGATGATCAATAATCTGTAAATCTGTCCTGGGTCTTGATGATCAATAATCAGTAAATCTGTCTCTGGTCTTGATGATCAATAATCAGTAAATCTGTCTCAGGTCCCGATGATCAATAATCAGTAAATCTGTCTCTGGTCTCAATGATCAATAATCAGTAAATCTGTCTCAGGTCCTGATGATCAATAATCAGTAAATCTGTCTCAGGTCCCGATAATCAATAATCAGTAAATCTGTCTCAGGTCCCGATGATCAATAATCAGTAAATCTGTCTCTGGTCTTGATAATCAGTAAATCTGTCTCAGGTCCCGATCATCAATAATCTGTAAATCTGTCTCTGGTCTTGATAATCAGTAAATCTGTCTCAGGTCCCGATGATCAATAATCAGTAAATCTGTCTCTGGTCTTGATAATCAGTAAATCTGTCTCAGGTCCCGATGATCAATAATCAGTAAATCTGTCTCAGGTCCCGATGATCAATAATCAGTAAATCTGTCACAGGTCCCGATGATCAATAATCAGTAAATCTGTCTCAGGTCCCGATGATCAATAATCAGTAAATCTGTCTCAGGTCCCGATGATCAATAATCAGTAAATCTGTCTCGCGTCTCAGTGATCAATAATCAGTAAATCTGTCTCTGGTCTTGATGATCAATAATCAGTAAATCTGTCTCAGGTCCCGATGATCAATAATCAGTAAATCTGTCACAGGTCCCGATGATCAATAATCAGTAAATCTGTTTCAGGTCCCGATGATCAATAATCTGTAAATCTGTCCTGGGTCTTGATGATCAATAATCAGTAAATCTGTCTCAGGTCCCGATGATCAATAATCAGTAAATCTGTCACAGGTCCCGATGATCAATAATCAGTAAATCTGTCACAGGTCCCGATGATCAATAATCAGTAAATCTGTCTCAGGTCCCTATGATCAATAATCAGTAAATCTGTCTCAGGTCCCGATGATCAATAATCTGTAAATCTGTCCTGGGTCTTGATGATCAATAATCAGTAAATCTGTCTCTGGTCTTGATGATCAATAATCAGTAAATCTGTCTCAGGTCCCGATGATCAATAATCAGTAAATCTGTCTCTGGTCTCAATGATCAATAATCAGTAAATCTGTCTCAGGTCCTGATGATCAATAATCAGTAAATCTGTCTCAGGTCCCGATAATCAATAATCGGTAAATCTGTCTCAGGTCCCGATGGATCAATAATCAGTAAATCTGTCTCTGGTCTTGGATTATCAGTAAATCTGTCTCAGGTCCCGATGATCAATAATCTGTAAATCTGTCTCTGGTCTTGATAATCAGTAAATTCTGTCTCAGGTCCCGATGATCAATAATCTGTAAATCTGTCTCTGGTCTTGATAATCAGTAAATCTGTCTCTGGTCTTGATGATCAATAATCAGTAAATCTGTCTCAGGTCCCGATGATCAATAATCAGTAAATCTGTCTCTGGTCTCAATGATCAATAATCAGTAAATCTGTCTCAGGTCCTGATGATCAATAATCAGTAAATTTGTCTCAGGTCCCGATAATCAATAATCAGTAAATCTGTCTCAGGTCCCGATGATCAATAATCAGTAAATCTGTCTCTGGTCTTGATAATCAGTAAATCTGTCTCAGGTCCCGATGATCAATAATCTGTAAATCTGTCTCTGGTCTTGATAATCAGTAAATCTGTCTCAGGTCCCGATGATCAATAATCTGTAAATCTGTCCTGGTCTTGATGATCAATAATCAGTAAATCTGTCTCAGGTCCCGATGATCAATAATCAGTAAATCTGTCCTGGCTTGATGATCAATAATCAGTAAATCTGTCCTGGGTCTTGATGATCAATAATCTGTAAATCTGTCCTGGTCTTGATGATCAATAATCAGTAAATCTGTCTCTGGTCTTGATGATCAATAATCAGTAAATCTGTCTCGGGTCTCAGTGATCAATAATCAGTGAATCCGTCCTGGGTCTCAGTGATCAATAATCAGTAAATCTGTCTCGGGTCTCAGTGATCAATAATCAGTGAATCCGTCCTGGGTCTCAGTGATCAATAATCAGTAAATCTGTCCTGGGTCTTGATGATCAATAATCAGTAAATCTGTCCTGAACTCGATGATCAATAATCAGTAAATCTGTCCTGGGTCTCGGTGATCAATAATCAGTAAATCAATCAGTAAATCTGTCCTGGTCTCGATGAACAATAATCAGTAAATTTGTCCTGAACTCGATGATCAATAATCATTAAATCTGTTCTGGGTCTCAGTGATCAATAATCAGTAAATCTGTCTCAGGTCCCGATGATCAATAATCAGTAAATCTGTCCTGGGTCTCGATGATCAATAATCAGTAAATCTGTCCTGGGTCTCTGTGATCAATAATCAGTAAATCTGTCCTGGGTCTCTGTGATCAATAATCAGTAAATCTGTCCTGGGTCTCTGTGATCAATAATCAGTAAATCTGTGTCAGGTCCCGATGATCAATAATCAGTAAATCTGTCTCAGGTCCCGATGATCAATAATCAGTAAATCTGTCTCTGGTCTTGATGATCAATAATCAGTAATTCTGTCACAGGTCCCGATGATCAATAATCTGTAAATCTGTCTCAGGTCCCGATGATCAATAATCAGTAAATCTGTCTCTGGTCTTGATGATCAATAATCAGTAAATCTGTCACAGGTCCCGATGATCAATAATCTGTAAATCTGTCCCCAGGTCCCGATGATCAATAATCAGTAAATCTGTCTCTGGTCTTGATGATCAATAATCAGTAAATCTGTCTCAGGTCCCGATGATCAATAATCAGTAAATCTGTCTGGGTCTCAGTGATCAATAATCAGTAAATCTGTCTCAGGTCCCGATGATCAATAATCAGTAAATCTGTCTCAGGTCTCAGAGATCAATAATCAGTAAATCTGTCTCGCGTCTCAGTGATCAATAATCAGTAAATCTGTCACAGGTCCCGATGATCAATAATCAGTAAATCTGTCTCTGGTCTCAGAGATCAATAATCAGTAAATCTGTCTCGCGGTCTCAGTGATCAATAATCAGTAAATCTGTCACAGGTCCCGATAATCAGTAAATCTGTCTCAGGTCCCGATAATCAATAATCAGTAAATCTGTCACAGGTCCCGATGATCAATAATCAGTAAATCTGTCTCTGGTCTCAGAGATCAATAATCAGTAAATCTGTCTCGCGTCTCAGTGATCAATAATCAGTAAATCTGTCACAGGTCCCGATGATCAATAATCAGTAAATCTGTCTCAGGTCCCGATAATCAATAATCAGTAAATCTGTCTCAGGTCCCGATGATCAATAATCAGTAAATCTGTCTCAGGTCCTGATAATCAATAATCAGTAAATCTGTCTCTGGTCTTGATGATCAATAATCAGTAAATCTGTCTCAGGTCCCGATGATCAATAATCAGTAAATCTGTCTCTGGTCTCAGAGATCAATAATCAGTAAATCTGTCTCTGGTCTCAGAGATCAATAATCAGTAAATCTGTCTCGCGTCTCAGTGATCAATAATCAGTAAATCTGTCACAGGTCCCGATGTTCAATAATCAGTAAATCTGTCTCAGGTCCCGATGATCAATAATCAGTAAATCTGTCTCAGGTCCCGATGATCAATAATCAGTAAATCTGTCTCAGGTCCCGATGATCAATAATCAGTAAATCTGTCACAGGTCCCGATGATCAATAATCAGTAAATCTGTCTCAGGTCCCGATGATCAATAATCAGTAAATCTGTCACAGGTCCCGATGATCAATAATCAGTAAATCTGTCTCAGGTCCCGATGATCAATAATCAGTAAATCTTTCTCAGGTCCGATGATCAATAATCTGTAAATGTCTGGGTCTTGATGATCAATAATCTGTAAATCTGTCCTGGGTCTTGATGATCAATAATCAGTAAATCTGTCCTGGGTCTTGATGATCAATAATCAGTAAATCTGTCTCAGGTCCCGATGATCAATAATCAGTAAATCTGTCTCAGGTCCCGATGATCAATAATCAGTAAATCTGTCACAGGTCCGATGATCAATAATCAGTAAATCTGTCACAGGTCCCGATGATCAATAATCGGTAAATCTGTCACAGGTCCCGATGATCAATAATCAGTAAATCTGTCTCAGGTCCCGATGATCAATAATCAGTAAATCTGTCTCAGGTCCGATGATCAATAATCAGTAAATCTGTCCGGGTCTTGATGATCAATAATCTGTAAATCTGTCCTGGGTCTTGATGAT